>NC_056729.1:589898284-590090784 GCF_019279795.1 Protopterus annectens | reverse complement strand
CACAAGGATGTGGAGAAAAAAGGTTACAAAGCACTTTTCAAACACTAGACGTCTTCAGCAGGAATGAACTGCAAGCTTGCTAAACAAGATAAACTTGATATCCCTTGCTTTCAGCCATTAAAAAAAGATAAATACTAACACAAGTCGTGTAAAGGGCAAAAGCTGGCATTTTTTTAACCAGTGCTGGGAAGTCAAATCCAGCTCTGCCCCTCCACAATAGTAGTTGAAAGAAATGGAACCCCAAATCATGGACAGAACAGATGACTTGCACAGTTAACACATTAGACTGGTACCTTCAGACTACAGCTACAGTACTGTAAAATATTAATAGCTTTTACACCGGCTCCAAATGAAAAACAATTACATTTTACCATAGTGTACTGTACTGCTTGTCAGCACACAGACAGAAAAGGACAAAGACACGTATTGCAATGTGAATAAAGTACAGTTTTGTACCTACCATAAATGTAGATGTTCGAGCGCGTATACAGCTACAGTCATCACACTTGGGTTATCCTGCCGTCAGGCGGGTCCTCGGTCGGCCGAATTCCAAAGTCTAGGTCCGGCGTTGGTTGTCGTCGCTTCTTCCCTGACGTCAGTGCGGCAGGGGTATAAGAGGCAGCCGACGCCATTTTCTTCAGTTTTTCTTGCCCCAGATGTCAGGTGCCCCCAGAAAGGAAGGCAAAACATGATGTCATGCAAACATACACAAGTAGGTAAATCAAAACAGTAGTTGCAAGCAAATACACCATAAAGGAATACCCCAAATAGGTTGTATGTAAAGGTGTTTGTCATAAGTCCTGTCCTAAGAGGGGATGGAGAGAGGGTAACCTGGACTGCAGCTGTATGCGCACTCGAACATCTACATTTATGGTAGGTACAAAACTGTACTATGTTCATCGTGCATACAGCTGCAGTCATCACACTTGGGTAGAATCCCAAAGCTAAGTAAGGGTGGCTGGTACTAAGCGGAATTAGAATGGGCTAGAATGCCCTGCAGGACTGCTGTGGCAAAGCCCGCTCTAGATTTTGAGTGTAGTGGAAGGTGGTAGTGCTTGGAGAAAGTGTGCACTGAACTCCAAGTAGCTGCTTCCAAAATGTCCTTGGTAGGGACCCCCCTGAGGAAAGCTGCTGAGGTAGCTGTAGCGCTGGTGGAGTGGGATCTGATGTATACAGGCACTGATTTTCCATGAAATGAATAACAAAAGCGTATGCAGTGGGCTATCCATTTTGAAATAGTCTGCTTGGAAATGGCCTTTCCTTGAGCACCTGTAGCATAGGACACAAAGAGCTGCTCAGATTTTCTGAATGACTTTGTTCTGTCCAAGTAATAGTGCAGTTGCCTGTGAATGTCCAAGGAATGTAGTAGTCTCTCTCCTTTGTTCTGTGGATTTGGATAAAAGGTAGGTAAATGAATAGACTGATTTAAAGCCACATTGGATACTACCTTTGGCATGAAGGTAGGGTTGGTTCGTAAGTCCTGATGGAAAATGATGAATGGTTGCACAGCCACGAGGGCCTGTAGCTCCGAAACCCTGCGTGCTGAGGTAATAGCCAGAAGGAAGGCTGTTTTCCATGACAAGTATTGTAGCTCTGCTGAAGAAGCCGGCTCAAAAGGAGGCAGTGTCAGCTTCTCCAATACGAAGTTGAGGTCCCAAGCTGGAGTTGGTGGTTTCCGTGGGGGGTTTATATTTTTTGCCCCTCTGGGGAACTGCCTTAATAGAGGATGTGAGAATAAAGGAGGATCCGTATTGTATTGTGCTGAAATGGCTGAAGCGTGGATCTTGATGGAAGAGAAGGAGAGGCCACTGTTTAACATCTCAGTTAGGTATTGTAAAATCTGAGGTATATTTATTACCCAAGGATTCTGACCCTTTGCTTGATTCCAGGAACAAAAAAATTTCCATTTGGCGGAGTATGTTTTTCTAGTAGAGGGTCTCCTGGCCTCCAAGATGACATCCTGTACCTCCTTGGAGAGGAGAGTTTGTTGGTAAATTAAGGAATTCTCCATGCAGCTAGATTTAGAGTTCTGAGCTGGTTGTGAAGGGTCTTGTAGTTGTGCTGGGACAACAGAAGAGGAACTTGAGGAAGGATCTATGGTGGTGAGTGTGACCGGCTTTTTAGGAGAGGATACCAGTGCTGTCGTGGCCAGTCTGGAGCAATGAGAATCATTTGTGGCCTCTCTGCTCTGGTTTTTAAAAGGACTTTGGCCAGTAGAGGTAGAGGCGGGAAAGCATAGACTGTCAATGTTGTCCAATTGAAAGAGAGTGCGTCCACTTTCCAGGCCTGTGGATGATAGGTCCTTGAGCAGAATTTTTCCAACTGGTAATATCTGTGGGTAGCAAATAGATCTATGTCTGGCTGTCCCCATGCCCGAGTTATCTTTGAGAAGACTTGAGGATGCAACTTCCATTCGTGTGGGTCTGTCATATTTCTGCTAAAGTTGTCTGCCAGTGTGTTTTCCTTCCCTGGCAGGAATTGTGCCTGTAGTTGAATTTGTAATTCCAGTGCTGTGTTCCACAGGGTCATGGCTTGCCTGCACAGGGGGTATGAATGCGTTCCCCCTGTTTGTTTATGTACCACATGACTGTGGTGTTGTCTGTCCTTATTAATAGCTGGCCTGGATGCAGTAGGTCTTTGAAGGTCATAAGAGCATTTTGCATGGCTAGCATCTCCTTTTGGTTGATGTGTAGGTGCATCTCTTTTTGGGACCATTTTCCCTGAATACACTGACCTGCCATGTGTGCTCCCCAGGCGTAGTCTGAGGCATCTGTTGTGATGATTTGAGTTGCTTGTGGTAAACAGAAAGGAAGACCTGTGTTTCTTTGGCATGCTTTAGCCCACCGCAAAAATTCCTTTTGAAGGCATGGAATGAGTGGTATAATTGTTTCCAAGCTGTGGCTGTGCTGAGACCATAAGTTTTTTAGGTACCATTGTAGTTTCCTCATATGCAGCTTTGCAAATGGTATTAGTAGGATGCAAGATGCCATGAACCCCAGAGCCTGCAGGATTTTCCTTGCAGTTAGCCTGGTTAAAGTTACCATTTTGTTGTAGTATTGAGACAGTTGCCCTGGTTTGTCTGGCGTAAGGTAGGCCATCTGGGTTGTTGTATTTAAGTTGGCACCCAGGAAAGTTATCTGTTGAGAAGGTATTAGTTTTGATTTCTTTTTGTTCACTGTGTACCCCAGGCAGTTTAACAGTTTTATTACAAACGCCAGATGTTGCAATAGAAGTTCCTTTCTGTCTGCTTGGATCAGGCAGTCGTCCAGATATGGGTAGATTTTGATTCCCCGCTGTCTGCAGAAGGCAATTACTGATGCCAGGCATTTCGTAAACACTCTGGGCGCAGTAGATAAGCCAAAGGGCAATGCAGAGAATTGGTAATGGGTTGAACCTGCAAGAAATCTGAGGTATCTTCTGCAATCTTGTCTGATAGGGACATGCAGGTATGCCTCCTTGAGGTCCAACGTTACCAGCCAAGACTCCTTGCCCAGCATGGGAAGAAGTTGCTGTAATGTGAGCATCTTGAATTTTGGTACCTCTAGATATGTGTTTAGAATAGATAGGTCTAAGATGGGTCTCCAATCTTTGTCCTTCCTTGGTACCAGAAATAGTCTTGAATAAAAACCTTGACCTTGTTCTTTTGCAGGTACCTCTTGAATTGCTTTCATATCCATGAGAGCGGAAATTTGCCTTTGATTTTGTGGCAGGTTTGGCATGCCTCTCATTTTTGGAAGGGTGTGAAAGTGGAAACCTGTAGCCTCTGTCTATAATATCCAGAATCCATTTGTCCTGTGTAACAATGTGCCAGTTTTTTGAAAATAAGGCCAGTTTTCCGCCCAAAGGTGCTGCCATTATATCTTTGTTTGGCAGGCATAGGGGAAAGTCATTGCATCTGTTTTCTAAATGACTGTGGTCTATCTTCTCCACCTCTGGGAGCTGGTGTTTGCCATTGTCTAGCTCTGTAAGATCCTTGAGGTTGTCCTCTACCCCTTGGGCGTCTGTATCTGCCCCTTTGGGGTCTGTCCGTGGCTGGAAAGGACCAATTTTTTGAAGGCCAGTTTCTGCTGAAGCATGTAGGCTGCACCTGCAAGAAATCTTTAACTGTTTGCATAGATTTCGCTTTTTCCTCCATTTTCTTTAGTACCTCCCCGGCTTTTACACCGAACAATACATTTTTTGTAGTGGGGCATCTAATAACTTTGCTTTGACATGATCTGGTAAGGTTTGCTCTTTGAGCCAAGCATGTCTACGTATGACAGACCCCGTGACAGCAGCTCTGCATGAGGCCTCTAAAGCATCAAAAAGAGGGAGGAGGTAAATTGGACTGCAGCAATGGAATCCTCGAACCGTTTTCCATTGCTGCAGTCTACTATTGGGTAGAGGATGCGAAAACAAAGGTGGGGTCACAATCATAGTGAGCTGAAATTGATGGTTTTTCCAACTGAAAGACAGAGCATCCACTTTCCAAGCTGTGTAAACCCCCCTTTGTGCAATACTTTGCATCTGCTTCTGTCTGTGCTCTCAGAAACCTTGCCCTGAAGAGGTAGTTTGGTTGCAGCAGCGCAGTCCATAAAATCATTGCTTGCCTGCATAGGAGGGATAGAAATGTGTCCCCCTTGCTTGTTGATGGTAACTCTTGAAAGCCATTAATGCAAACTGGACTGCTAACACCTCCGGGTCACAGGAGTCCCTTGTTGTTTAGTGACATTCCTGGGCCCACCACAATAATTCTTTTTGAAGGCAAGGTATACTGATGAGATTGATGATGGAGTAAAGTGACAGACTTTTTTGTTTCCGGGGGTTAAAAAGGCCATCTGTGGCAAAACCTCTGGCTCCACTGAGCCTTCTAAGAACCGGCGTCCGTCACTGCGGTTCCTCCGAAGCTCTTCACTGTTTTCCGACGGCATTTTATAGGGGCCGAGCGGGCGTCCTAAGCATCATCCGGCGGCCTCCTCTGCAGCGCTTAACCAACCTAGCACAAGAGCTGCACTTCCTCCTAATACAAGGCTCAGGCCAGCAACTGGCACATACACAAGCAATGGTAATCCCTAAGAGGCATCTGCTTCCCTATGGTAATACAGTTATTCAATTTTTCTGACACATCCGTAAAATACCGAGGCAAGAATTCGGTAAACGTTGAAAAACGGGTACTTAGCCAACCAAAGCCATCCCCGAACCCGGTCTGGAAATATTTCAGAACGCGGTTTGAAATATTCGAAAAACTGCTTCTGCATCGGACCATGCGACAAAAAGATGTCTGGCATGATCGGCCGGTCATGCTATTTGCCCTGATCGCATTCGACGCCAGTCTACTGCTTCTGACCGGTCTAATGCGCTCCTTATACTTTGGTATTCGGGCTTCCACTGACTGCTGGGGCATGGCTCCAATAGTAAGGACTGCAGCAATGGAAAACGAAGAACATCCACACTGCAAGGTATGTTTCCCTACTTGTTCTGCTCCATGCAACAAATCCTGCAACTCTTTCAAGTCTGGTTGTTCGGTTTGTGTCATTTTGCCTTTCAGCTGAGATAGCAAGGACTGTTGGTATTTTAACATATGAAATTGACAGTTTAACGCCCTCATGGTTAAAGTGGCTGATGTATACACCTTTTTCCCCCACCTTTCTAATGCTCTAGAATCTCTCTCTGAAGGCAAAGGGTTTTTAGCAGTAGAGGCCTTAATCCCCTTGGGACCCTGTGAAATTGTTTCTGGGTCAGCAGTATGGCTTTTATAAAGGAACTGGTGAGAATCAGGAACCCGGCAATATCTGTCTGGTTTAACAGGGGCTGGAGGTAATGAGTCTGGATTAAGACTGGCTTCTGCGTACACATCATCCAAAATATCTAAGACAGGAGGAATAGCCAGGGGCCTATGCTGGGGAAGTAGTAGAAATTCTGAGCCTTTTCTTGGAATCTGAGTAATCTTGGCCTTCCCAGTGGAAGTGCTCTCTCAATGTATGCTGGGTTTCCCCAAAAGAGTAGTCCTCGGGGGGGGGGGCGAGGGAATGGACTCCTCAGCATCAGAATCTTCAAATGGAGAATAGGTGTAATCCTGGTCCTCAGAATGGTCTGAAGTAATAGAAGCCTGGTCTGAGGAAGGGTAGTCTTCCTCCAACCTGGGTCTTTTGTCTGAGGGGGGTTGAGAACCCCTGATGAGAGTAATCAAATCCTCAGCCATTTTAAGCATCTGTTTTTTAGGCATGGGGCCTTGAGAGGGGGTCTGAGGACCTTGTTTTTTAACTTTCATTGCAGCTTTAGACTTAGTGAATGATTTCATAGGGGAGGCGGTAGGCCTGAAAACGCCTTCAGAAATGGCAGGCCTCGCTAAAATTTCGGTTTCCCCGCCAAGAGTGGCGTCGGTATCTGCAGTGGGAATGGAGACAGAGGATCCTGCGACCTCGGGTACTGAAGTCGCCGGTAAAATAGTTTCATCGGTAGTCAGGGGCTGCATAGGCGCCTCGCTGAGAACCGGAGAACCGGTAGTCGGCCTAAGCGTGATCTCAGTACTCGGTGCAGGCCTCGGATGCCTATCCTTATCCTTGCGTCTTTTGCCTAAAACTGGCGTTGGTGTATCCGACGACATGATATAATTATATTTTTTGCCAAAATAATGAAGGGCGAACTCCGCCCGGCGCTTAATAGTGCGCTTGTTAAACCTAGCACAAAAACGGCAGGCCAAGACGTCGTGGTCTGGCCCTAAGCAAGGTATACAGTAAGAGTGAAAATCCTTATGCGGTATTTGCTTCCCACAAGAAATGCAATTATTAACTTTGTCTGACATCGGTCTGAGGCAAGAAAAGTTTCCCCAACGGGGTACTTAGCTTTAAAGAAGACTTCAGCTGAAATACTGTTCGTAAATCTCAGGAGCTGGCCGACCGGCACTTGCGAACTGCTTCTGCTTCGGGCACCGTGTGGCAAGAAAGACTGAAGAAAATGGCGTCGGCTGCCTCTTTTATACCCCTGCCGCACTGATGTCAGGGAAGAAGCGACGACAACCGATGCCTGACCTAGACTTTGGAATTCGGCCGACCGAGGACCCGCCTGATGGCAGGATAACCCAAGTGTGATGACTGCAGCTGTATGCACGATGAACATCATTCTGGTCCAACAGCTAAATCAGTAACCTCTAAAAGAACGAAAGACAGACTTAACCAAAAACAATCGAATGACTGCAGAAAAGCCCAAGTGAAAATGTCATGATGAACAAATTAAACTACTGGGTACAAATATTGGCTACATGTACTTCAACAACAGAAACATAGTGTAGTCTATAATGTGTACATTCTTACAAACAAATAATGTCACGAGTTTGGTCTGAAGCAAATTGTAATGAACCCAGACAGACTTCACATACAATGTGCAAATCAATGTACAGCCATCAGAAACAAAAACTGTTTTCATCAACTTGTTTTATCAACTCACCACAACTTAAACTGCATGTAGTTAAAGGATAGCTAGGTTCTCAAACTGGGTATTTAACTTTGAGTTGAGAGTTTAGTCAGAGCTCCCACTGAGCCAAAACAATACAGCTGATTCCCACCAAATGAATTTTGAATGATAACAGATGGCTTCATTCAAACAAAGAAATGTAAATTCAAGCAGATGAATCTGCTTATGTTTCACAGTATTTTCTATATCTAATCGATTTACAAATAGGCATGTATATGCAACTTCTCTGTATTTAGACACCAGGGACAAATGAAACTCTGCAAATTAAGAAATATCAGACAAAAAAAAAAAGACATTGCTTAACTTTTTTTTTTTTTTACCTTGGAGATTGATGCATTACATATTCATTCCATGGGATGCACTATTTGTAGACATTTTAAAAATGTTCCTCAGCTACTAGGTTTTGGAAGAGATGTTAACAAATCCCAATTATGTTCCTTCTGTAAAAATACTGCTTTACTAAACGTTAGTAGACAACTTTATAAATGGGAAGCTTGCCTCCACATTTCAGACATAGCAGTTCTTATAGAAGTAAATTTACACAAACTATAGTCTTCTTTTACAGAATTCAGCATGCCATATATAAGTTCTTGTCTCCCTATGTAATGGTAATGTGTAAAAAGCTTTTTCAATTTTTTTTTGATTTCTCTAACAATAACACAAATAACCACCACACAGTTTACATGAGCATATTACCAACTGCAGTATGTACAGAAATGAATTACAATTAATAAGACAGTGACCACGTGCAGCCCACTATCTGAGTATTCACTCATTCAGTATCCACATCTTACTTATTACTGTTATCTGCAGACACTATACCACTTTGGTGTTCTTTGAACACCAATTTTATTTCCTTTTCACATTTTGCAGCATCTGATTAACCACATTATCAACTACTCTGTTACTGCAAGATGTTACTCACAGGTAAGTTAGCATGGGAGATGGCAAGTTTTTTTTCTATTTTTCTTTTTACCTCTGGCCAAAACAGAAAGTGAGTTGGGGAGAAGGTACTTACAACCAAGACATTTACGGACTTCATAAAAACAAATACTTCAGGCATGGGTTTCCTTGCGAGACAAGGAAAAGGGTCCACGAATGTTAATTCATTAAACTATGTATCCCACAAACATTAACAGTGACTGCCTGCTGAGGTGCTCAAAGAAGGCAGCAGTTTGGGGTGCTGCCAATCTAAATTAATTAATTGAAAATACTTAAGAAAAAGAAAAGGCAGAATATGGAATACAAAACTCTGACAATGCTGAGATCACTGGCTGAAGCAACTGCACTGGATACAAAGGCTCACAACAATATTGCTGCCTTCACATCAAGTCAATTTAAATATTTAAACAATAAAGTACAGTTGTGTACACTTACCATAAATGTAGATGTTTGAGTGTATTCACTGTTGCAGTCATTACATTTGGGTAATCTGCTGGCAGGTTGCCCTCAGTCGGCCTGATTGACAAAGCCTTGGGTCCTGCATTAGTTGCTGTCCCTTCTTCCATGACATCAGGTCGTCAGGGGTATAAAACATGCAGCCGACACCATTACATTAGTTTTTCTTGCCCCAGATGTCAGGTGCCCCCCAAATGGGGAGCAAATAAAATTAAAAAACACAAAAAATATATACCTCCAATCCCAAAAGCAAATACACCAAAAGGGCTTTTAAGCATAGAGAAAGAAAGTAGAGGTATGGCCAGAGAAAAATAGGGGGCTGGAGGGAGGGTAACCAGGACTGCAACAGTGAATACACTCAAACATCTACATTTATGTAAGTGTACACAACTGTACTATGTTCTTCGTGTTTCACTGTTGCAGTCATTACATTTGGGTAGATTCCCAAAGCTATGGTTAAGTGGAGGGAATTATACAACAATAGGACCAGCTATAAGGCCCTGCAGGACAGTAGTGGCAAAGCCAGCTCTGGATCTCGAGAAAAGTGGTAAATGGTAATGTTTGGTGAACGTATGAACTGAGCTCCAGGTAGCAGCTTCTAGAATGTCCCTGGTAGGAACACCTCAGAGAAAGGCTGAAGTAGATGCAGCCCTGGTGGAATGGGATCTGATCCCCTGGGGGATTCCATGGTGCATATAGCAGTAACAAATACAATGGCTTATCCATTTGGAAATGGTTTACTTTAAAATAGTTTTTCCCTCTGCCCCTGCAGCAAATGCCATCAGCAGTTGTTCAGATTTTCTTTGAGATTTTGTCCTGTTTAAGTAAAATCTAAGTTGTCTGTGTACATCTAATGAATGCAGAATCCGCTCCCCCTTGTTCTGTGGTTTGGGAAAGAAAGTTGGCAAATGAATGGTCTGATTAAGAGCCATACTGGATACCACCTTAGGCATGAAGGATGGATTGGTCCTGAGAGATACCCTGTCCGCATGAAAAATGATGAAAGGCTCCACTGCCATAAGAGCCAGTAAGTCGGAAATCCTTCTAGCTGAAGTGACTGCTAAAAGGAAAGCTGTTTTCCAGAAGAGAAATTTTAAGTCTGCAGTAGCAGCTGGCTCAAAAGGAGGGAGAGTGAGCTTCTCCAATACAAAATTGAGGTCCCAGGCAGGGGTTAGAGCTCTCCTGGGTGGACTTAAGTTTTTTGCCCCTCTGAGATACTGCTTTAGCAGAGGATGAGAGAAGTGGGGGGTTCTGTGTTGTAATGAGCTGAAATGGCTGAGGCATGGATTTTTATGGAAGAAAAGGACAGGCACTTGTGAAGCATCTCAGTTAAGTATTGCAAAGTTTCCTCAAAAGAAACATCCTCAAGGGGAGAAGCAGAAGGAATGGAAGAGTCCTCATAAGTAGGTATAGACAATTCCTGTTCATTAGAAGAGTCAGAAGAAATAGAATCCTGTTTAGAAGATTCATAATCAGTGTCTTGCCTAGACCTCTTAGAAGGGGGCGGGGGGTTGGCTACCCCTGATCAGAGTAATTAAATCTTCAGCCATTTTGATCATTTGTTTTTTAGGCACAGTGGCCTGCACATGTGGCCCAGGCATCGTTTTTTTTTAGGCATAGGTCTAGATTTTGGCCTTAGTTTTGAAGATGGCATCGGTCTAATATACAAATCTGAAGGTCTGAAAACATCCTCAGAAGCCGGTGCCTGCTCAGCGGTTCCAGACGCATCCAAGGTAGAGACATCCGCGGGTTCCATAATTGAAGCATCTCGCTGCATACCGGACTCCAAATGGGTCTCAGTAGAGGCCTGTGAATCAGATGTAGCGGGTTTATCAGGGGCTGCGAAAGCACCTCACTGAGTACCGGCGAACTGGCGACTGGCTTAGGAGAAGTATTGGTCAGCAGTTTTGGACCTCAACGGCCTGTCTCTGTCTTTTTCTTTGTGTTTGTTTAGGTATTCCGGTAGTCGGATTGCTAACAGACGACATTTCTGGATAATTAAAGAATGAGCCAAAATATTTAGAAGCAAAAATGTACAGACGTTTGACAGTGCGTTGATTAAATAAAGCACAAAACTGACTGCAAGGTACATTGTGGTCAGGGCCTAGGCAAGGAATACAGTACAAATGAAAATCCTTATGAGGTATTTGCTTTCCACAAGTAATGCAATTATTAACTTTTACTGACATCGGTAAGGGCACGGTGGTGCAGTGGTTAGCATTGCCGCCTCACAGCAACTTCTCTCGCTCCCTGTCCCCAGCTGGGGTGCCTTCTGTCTGCAGTCTGCTCTGCATGTCCCCTGGGTGGCGTGGGTTTCTTCGGGTGGCTGCTTTTCCTCCCCAAACACATGCTGCAGGTGGATTGGGATTGGACACTGGGTGGCCCTAGTTGGTGGTGGAGTGTGCCTTCTGTGGAGGTTTGCTGCGGGGCTGGCAACTCGACACTGTAAACTCCACTGCCAATCAATGTGCGGGACAGGTGATGATCCGCTGTGCGACCCCCTAACGGGAAGCCGAAAGAAGAAGAAGAAGAAGACTGACATCGGTAAGGAGCAAGAAAAGGTTTCCCCAATGGGGGTACTTAGCTTTTTAGTTGAAGACTTTGGATCTGAAACTCGAAAATGAAAATTTCAGGAGTCGGCCGACCAGCAGTTGTGAACTGCTTCTGCTTCAGGCACCGTGCAGCAAGAAAGACTGATGTAATGGCGTCAGCTGCATGTTTTATACCCCTGACGTCTGGACGTCATGGAAGAAGGGACAGCAACCGACGCAGGACCCAAGACTTTGTTAATCAGGCCGATTGAGGGCAACCTGCCAGGAGATTACCCAAATGTAATGACTGCAACAGTGAAACACAAAGAACATCTGTAAGGTTGCTAGGTGCAATTGCCACTTTTCAGGGGCAACCTGAAAAGCACAACCTTTAAGTAACTTGCTCAGAGTTTCAGTTTCCAAATAAAGGTTGAGGGGAATTAAACCAACAGTGGGGTGAAACTTATTAACAACTCACAAATGTATTGTTCTGATTAAACTTTGAGAAAACAAGGATAATGCACTGCCAGTCTGATCTCAACACACTATTACTGTCGAGGTCTGGATATGCTTAAAACTCTCTTCAGAGATACTGTTTAAATTTCTAAGCAGGCTGCTGAGTTTTCAGGTATGAAATTTAAGCTTGTTTATCACAAGGAAGAACACCAACCAGTAAATGTATTTGTTATATTTGTATGGCAACATAGCATAAAACAGTTAAGGCGATGAGCAGCTAATGAGCTTTATTTGTACAGACCCAAAAATGAACATTCTGAAACCTAGTCACTTAAACTTCTAAACATAAATGTCTGTTTCCAAGCAAGAGCTAGGAGTCTAAAAGCTATTAAAAATGGAATGACCTTGAGTACTTCCATGGTGGTGCAGCGGTAGCGTTGTTGCCTCACAGCAAGAGGTTCTCCCGTTTGATTCTCGGCTTGGGTTGGGAGTGCCTTCTGTGTGGACTCTGCATGTCCTCCCCACGGTCATGTGGGCGTTCGAAAGACATGCGTTGAATGGGCATGCCTTCGTTGAAGGTTGGGCATCGGGCTGGCAACTTGACACACAAAAAACAACCGGAGTTCCACTGTGGCGGCCCCTAACTGGGAAAAAGCCGAAAGACAAACAACAAATAATAATAATCTCATTATATTTTCCCTAGATGAAGTGAAGGCCATATAAAACTACTTTTACATAGCAGTGCATTGATCACTGAAGTAGTAAGAATACAAATGTTTAAGAAAGAAAGAAAGAAAGTAAAGTTGTGCACTGAAAACAAAACAGAAAGGAGCCAGTGGAAGCTCTTAAGCACACACGAACATAGGAACAATACCAGGCAAGAGAACAGAGAAACCATGAGATGCCTAACCATATACACCTTTAAAAAGATGCACAAAATTTACATCTCAGACTTGAACTACCTAGGACCATAAATGCTACACAATAATGAAGAATCTATTCAATGCTTCAGTAGATTAGTGCTAGAGGTGCACCCTCCAATAATTAACTCAGGGATGTTATGTTTAGCAAATAAAACTCCTAGAGAAATAACAAGACCCAGGTAAACTAACGGACACAGAGATGTGACGGTTCTCTACCACAGCAATCTTACATGACAGGGGACTAGAATCTATATAAATGGATAAACACATATAGCTGTAATTATATTGGGCCCATGTGAAGTAGTATTCTGGAAATGTACTCACAATAACACTTAAAAACAGTTGCAATCCTCCTGATAAGAAAGTTTGGCTACTGTACAGGTTCAGCATCTCCAGTGTTTTTCCGTCATCCTGAAAAAATCACTTTTGTCCATTCCCACTCAACAAAATATGAACATGCTGACTGTCACTTAAAAGTCAGAAAAGGCCTGTCCACAGAGTGCACAATAGAAAGTGAAGCCTGAGCAGAAACTTTATGACCAACTTTGCACAGCCCTCAAAAACGAAGTAAAACAGGCACTTCATATTAGACAAATATATCAGTATGAATTATTTCAGTCCAGACTGCTTGTAAATACTCTACTGCAACAGCAACATTTCAAAGGGACCACTAAGGAACTAACCTAAATGGTATCCATAACAAAAAAAAAGATGCTGGCAAAGAAACTGTGAGAAATTCACAGGATATTCTTAACCTCTTAAATGATCACAAACTAACCTGTGTTAGGTGAGCCAAAGCTTTGAAGCACAGGAATGAAGTTATAATTAGTACCAAACACTGCTGGTGAAATGTAAAAAACTGCTGAAGAAGTGCTGAGTGATGGCTTCCTTAAATACCAAGCTATGCAAACCTCAAAAGAGTACTCCAGGTAACAACGCCAGCAAAATTTCTCAGCATGACATGGTTGAGGGCAGTAGTCAAGCAGGAAAAGCCTGCACTATCACAAATACCACTACTGAAACTTGGTTCACAGGGGGATCAGCAGCCCAAATACAAAACTATTGCTATGAAAATATGCAAATGGGTTAACAAATCTAAACAACAAATAAATCAATATACATTAGGATTGCCACCTTTCCAAATGTCCAAAGTGGGGCATTTTTTGTAAAAAAGTCAGATTTTGCATGGCAAAACATACCCACGGCCAGTACAAAGGACAGAACTTCACATTTTTGCCTAAATAAAAACTTATTCTTGTAGCATTTTTGTTGCTTATTCTGTTTCGTACAACATTTAGGTGTTTCAGATACAAAATAACTGTTTTATGCAACTATTAAAGAAAATATAGGAAAAATTTTGTCCTAAAATCTCAGGACATTTGCCATTTTTTCAAATTTTTTGCAGGACACAACTGCCCAAAGAGAGACTGCCCCTCGCAAAGTGGAACAGGTGGTAACCCTAACATACATGTTTTGTAACTCCATTAACGGAAGCCTTTTTTTTTTGTTTACACTTCATTGCATGCTAGGCTGTAGTACTTAGACAGTCTTTCTCTATGAATCATTTCTTTCATTCTTTTAGGTGAATTTAGACTGTTGTGGGAGCTTAAGAGAGAAGTCTTGTGCTGAAACTGGCAAATTTCATGGTTAATAACTTTGTACCTTTTTTTAAAGCACTTCATAATGTGAACCCCCCCCCCAAAAAAAAAAAAAATTAAGAAGCACTTTTCAGAAATTTAATAGTACAAATACAAATAAAGGGGGGGGGTTGACCTTGTTTTGACCAATTCTAGCTCCCCAGACCACTTTTCTTTCTTGGCTTCCTCTGGCGTAGTTCCATCAGCCACCATGAACTGGGGGGGGGGGGGGCTGAGACATTTCCTCTGCGATTACTTGGAAGTGCCTTAATGGGCATGAAGAACTACTTTCATCAGTCTTGGATGAAGGAGTGGGGAATGCTTCTCTGCCTAGCCAGAGTGGTACACTCGTTACCTAGCATGATTACTGAGAGAAATCAGTTTGCTTCTGAAATCACTATTTCTTCCCCTGTCTCAATCACTTTAGGCAGGGGTGATTTACTGGGCGTGGCTCAGTCTCTTGACCCCTGTGATTCTGGTTTTACTGGTAAAAAAGAAAATGGAATGTTTCTTTGTCTGATGTTTCCAAGTGTGATGAACAGGGAGACGATTGTGAAGAAACAACTGTTTTTTCTTCTCAAGAGACTGATTCTAGTTCAGAAGGGAGTTTTCTGACTGACCGTGAAAAATAAATTTGTTTATAGTTTTACTTATTGACATTTGATTACTGGGAAAGTCTGACTAGGTAGAAGCCCATTTTCAGTGCAGGCCCTGGGGAAAAAAGCTCCACATTATTACAAAATATTTTACGAACAATTTTACAATTTTCAAAAATAAAACAAAAAATCTGCAGTTTAAATAATTATAACAAATTAGACATAATATAAAAACATTGGTTAACAATCAAGACAAAGTATATATGACAACCATTTAATATTTAGAGAACTTTTAGACAGTATGTAGAGAAATTAAAGGTAAGTTAATCTAATAAAAAATGTCTTTTTCTGAAACCATATATAGGATGATCCAATATTTTCAGTGGGAACATAATGACATTCCAGTATCTTTGAAAAAAAGATATTTGATTTATTGCAGGTGGAGTGGTCTTAACCCACTCTTGTTTCTTCAGCCTTGGATGATGCTTTTATTACAGCCTGCAACTTGTCGGACAGACAGACACAGTAGCCCTCAAGAAAAGAGAAAAAGTTCCATAGTCTCACAATCTTTTTATTTTCTAATCCGAGGTCTGACCCTACAGTGATTTCCTTGCCAAATGATGCATCTAAACATTTGGTAAATGCTAATCCCTCAAAGGGCTAGGAGTGGGAAGGTTAAAAATGCTCATTTCAGCACTGGATCCTCCCTAGACTCCCAGTTGAGCTTTTGAACCTGCCCACACCTAAACCTAGGGGCATCTTCCACAAAAAGCAACACAAACCAAAATTTCTTTTTTCTTCATTTTTTACGATCTGGTACCTCTCAGCCTCCTTCTTCAAAAAAGGATTATAAATACAGTTTGCTACCAACAGTTTAAATACACTCTAAATAGTGTTGATTAGCAAACAATTCTCAAACAATTTTCATTATTACTTTAAATCAAGTATCAAAAATAAATGGTCATTTTTTTTTTTTTTTATTTTTTTATATAATTATTTATTTATTTCATTATTTAGATAAATAAAATAATTTTTTAACCACAATTTTATAAGGTTATAATAATATATATTATATGCAGTGTGCATATCGATTAAATTATTATATTATTAACCAATTCGAATAAAAAAAAAAAAATAAATAAACAAAAAAAATTATTATTTAAACAAAAAATTTTTTTAATAAAGTATTCATTTCCTATAATATTAACTATATAAATGTAAATAGTTCAAACACTTAATTCCAAGTTTAACCCATAAGGTTTCAGTCAGAATTCCAATAATTTTGGATATAAATACCCCCACTTTCAGAACAAAAGGTTTGCCCAAAAAAAAAAGGTTAAAATAAACTATTAACCCAACCAGTTTTGTTTTAAAAAAAATCAAAAAAAAGGACTCATTTCATTATGATTTTTATATGTTTTTTAATGTCTTTAAGATTTTCAATTCAAACCATTTTTTTTTGTCTTTTAGTTACACCTAACACACATACATTCCAAAATGTAAACCCCCCCTCACTGATTTTATTGATTTACAATTGATTGAAAAATTTAATACCATTAATCCTGGTAATATTACTAGCTTTCACTCTCACAAAGGCTACAACATGGATAGCTAACAATGAATGGAAGACTTTTTTTTCCACCTTTTTAGAGGATTATAATACTTAAACTCCCTCAAATTTTTCCTTTTTCTTATTTTAAGTATATATGTTATATGTAAATGGCCTATATTTTTTCATCCCTCATGATTAAATGCCAAATTCCTCCTCACAACAATTTTAGTTAATTCAGATAAAGGTGAAAATTTTTTTGTAAAAAATAATTTTTTCTTCATTAATTTTTTCATTATATTTATTATCTTTATCTTTGAAACACTTTTGTTTTGTCTCTTCCCCATTCATTTTTATTTTCCAATATTTAGTCTGATAAGCGATACCTAATACTTTGTTTTTACATATTAATAAATGATCCTTACTATAGCCCCTCTTAATCAATCTAGATTCCACATCACTAGGGGCATCTTCCCCCTCAGTCATTTGAAAACTCTGACTCGGATGACACAATTTCCTCAACTTTGCCCCCTGTGGAGTTACCCTTTGGTAACACCCTTTCACAAGGTGAAGGATGTTGTTCTACATATACCAATTTCTCCTCATCCTCTGAATTAGAGGAATCAATCTTGTTTGGGGGGATGTGTCCCTTTCCCTTTTCCCAGGGGAAGCTCCTGGCACAAGTTCCTTTTGCAAGGTAGGTTGCCTGGCCTTCATGAAATCCATAAAGTTCTGGGCCAGCTTGAACAAATCCAGTGAAGAGACCTGGGAAGAAGAGGCAGTAGGCTGAGACAGTAATGGCTGGGGCAAATATGAAGGCCTCTTATGTTTGGATGCCCAGGGCTTAGGGAAAGTGAAGGACTCAGGTCATGGGTGGTCATCACAACCTCCAGTGACTTCCTGGGAATCTCCTTCTTAACCCCAACCAAAGGTATACTGCACTCACCTTCTGTCATCAGCACACAGGTGGCAGAAGCAGAGGCCATCTCAATGGCTTTGGATCCAACTGATGTTGGCCAGCTGTCTGACAGCAAAACAGGGGCCCTTAGCTTTGGTGGTCTCTGGAGGGGTCATGCCAGAGAACTCCAGCCTAGAAGGCACTGGAACAAAGGGCTGCAAAGGCACCTCAGCTGCATTAGCAACATCAAGCTTGATCAAGGGGTTGGACAACGAAGCAACTTTTGAATTCAAGACATCCCTCTCCTTTGGATGTTTAACATTATGCTTCTTTGAAAGGAGAGCCTGGGAACCAGAAGACACAAAGGCATGTGGCTGACCTGCTTTATTAGAATCCTTGCTAGACTTCATCTGTAATTGACAAAATTTCACCCTAAGCTTAAGTGGTCTTTGAATTACACCTTGCACAATACTAACAACTGGCCTTTGAATTAAACCTTGCAAAATACTGATAATCAACATTGTGCTGAGGGCCAACACAAAACAAGCAACGTGAAGGACTATCTTTTTGAATATTCTGCTTCCCACAAGAAAAACAACTATTTATAGTATGAACATTAACAAGGAAAAAAAATGTCTCCAACGGGGTACTTATATGAAGAGTTTTACCGGACTCTGAATCGGTCTCAGTAGAGGCCTGTGAATCTGAAGTAGTGGGTATCAGGGGCTACCAAAAAGCCTCACTGAGTACCGGTGAACTGGCGACTGGCTTAGGAGAAGCATCGTTGGCAGCTTTGGACCTAGGCGGCCTGTCTCTGTCTTTATCTTTGCATTTTTTCGGAATGTCGGTAGTCGGATGGCTTACCAAAGACATATCTGGATAATTAAACTGAGCACCAAAACATTTACAAGTGAAAATATACCGACAATGGACAGTTCGTTGTTTAAATAAGGCACAAAACCGACAGCGAGGTATGCCGTGGTAAGGGCCTAGGCAAGGAATACAGTACGAATGAAAATCTTTATGAGGTATTTGCTTTCCACAAGAAATGCAATTATTTACTTTAACTATCATTGGTTTAGAGCAAGAAAAAGTTTCCCCAACAGGGTACTTGGCTTTAAGTTGAAGACTCCGACCGGCACTTGTGAACTGCTTCTGCTTCGGGCACTGCACGGCAAGAAAGACTGATGTAATGGCATCGGCTGCATGTTTTTTACCCCTGATTACCTGACTACCTGATTACCGTGACTGAAGGAGAGACAGCAACTGACGCAGGACCTAAGACTTTGTTAATCAGGTCGACTGAGGGCTACTGCAAGCAGATAACCCAAATGTGATGACTGCAACAGTGAAACACGAAGAACATCATCTTAATCTCAAGTAACCACTTAATTGCTTCTGTTTCTCAAGTGGCCAAACAGTCTGTGAAGTACACTTATGACTTAGCTGATAACCTCATCCAAAGCAGCTGGCAGCTGCTGCTGGAATAGCTATGAGAAGGTTTGCATGGTTATAGTCTCAAAATTTACCTGAGGATGCTAAAGCAGAAATGCTGATTTCCGTTTGGATGGGAAGTTGTTTGGACTATCTGCTTCTCAGTTTCTGAAAAACTGTGATAAGAAAGGAAAACTGATTCGTGGGGCAACTCAGATTTTTCTCCCTTCCTTCTACAAGACTTCTTATATAAAAGGTGGAAAAACAAATGTAACAAGCGCACTCAGCACAGCTCTGGCACAGAGACATTTAAAAGTAATGGCAAGAAGGATCCTAAGGAATGGGGAAGTTTCTCAGAAATCAGGGCATTTCAACAAGTCTGAATGAACTGCACAGCCACCCCTTTCCACCCTGTTTATAGTTAAAGTCTTCCCCTATAATCTCTCTCTCTCCATTAACTAAGCCTAACTAAGCTTAGCCAACAAGGTTCCCTGGCTTACGCCACCCAAGAAAGTTATTTTCCTGTGCCTCTGTCGAGCAGAGCCACAGAAGTAATCCCCGGGTGTATTTCCTATTTCCCATGAACTTATCAAGATTTTTCTTGAAGAGTGCTAATGAGGAACTTTACTTGACATAGATGGGTAAGCTTGTTCGAGAGTATGGGAAGTCTCTGGGACAGAAATCTATCCCTCCCACATGTCCTGTTTATTGTGGTGACAAGGTTTAGGTCCCTAGAGCATGTAGCTCAGAGGGATTGGGATTTCTTTAGATGTAGCATGTCCAACAGCTCTGGGTTTGACATAGCTTTATATGTTAGGCAGAGATGACCTCGGAGTAGCTGATATGTTACGGAGTAAAGCTGGAGTTTGAGGCGGTCAGTGTAGGGCATCTGTTTGAGGCCATTAATCCTCTTTGTGAGATACTTCTGTGGCCTTTCCAGCTGCTGCAGATGCCTTGTGAGGTACATTCCAAAAGGGGCATTGTACTCTATAATGGGTCTAATGAGTGTCGAGTAGAGGGGAACAAGGACCTCTTTTTTCCTAGATGAGAACCCTTTTGTGATGATGTGCCACGTAGAAGAATTTCCTGACTACTGTGGTGATGTGATTATCAAAGAAGAGACTACTGTCCACCTGGGTCCCCAGTTCTCTTATCACACATTCGGCATTAAGTAGACTGCCACCTATGTGGTTGTTCATGAGTACCGAATTTTTACCAAAGGGGATGACAATGCACTTTTTGACATTAAGCTTGAGGCCATGGCTCTGACACCAGGCATCTGTCTCAATGAGGCCCTTCTGTAGGATGTCCACATCATTTGGGGACTCAGCTATGGCTCCTAGTTCGCAGTCCTCTGCGAACTTCATTAGCCAAAGGCCTTCTGTGTTAGCCTGTACTATAGAGAAGTAGATACCAAACAAGAGAGGTCCCAGGACTGAACCCTGTGGTGCTCCACTTGTCACTGGTTTGAAGTCAGATTTGGAGTCTGCAACTTTTACAGTGTGGGTTCTGTGAGTGAGCCAATTGGCAACCCATCTTGTGACATAGGGATTTATACCTAGTTTAGTGAGTTTAGCTATAATTCCAGAATAGGGGGATGGTGTCGAAAGCCTTGGCGAGGTCAAGATAGGCTGTGTGAACCACCTTACCCTCGTCTACAGCTTTGATGACTGCCTCAAGGAGGCATGATCTGCCTTTCACAAACCCGAACTGGGTGAGGTCCAGAGTTTGGAGGTTACCAATGTCTTTGTTTATGAGTTCCATGATGACACGTTCCATGGCCTTACAGACCAGGCTCATCAGGCTAATAGGCCGATAGTTCCCGGGATCAGTGGTGGCTCCCCCTTTGTGGAGTGGGACAACTGTTGCTGTGCACCATTTAGTGGGCACAAAGCCTGATGTGAGACTATGACTGAACATGGTGCTTTGGTGGGGAGCCAGTTCGTTCTGAAGTTCATGTAAAACGCAGCCAGGGATGTTGTCCGGTCCCTTGGATGCTGTGTTTTTGGCTTTAGAGAGTGCAGATTTTACCTGCGTAGTTGTGATTACAGGGACTCTGCATTCTTCCTGTATAGATATGGGCCCTTTAGGGGGTGAGAGGGGGGTAAAGTTAGCACTGAACCTATCTGCCAGGACGTTGGGAATATCAGTTGGTTCTCTAATTTTCATATTTCTATAGCCTCCCAATTTAACGTTTTATGTATCTGGATTACATTAGGAGTTTGCTGCATTGCTCTTTAGTTTATCCACTGTTCCACAGGACTGTTCCACAGGTGTTTGTAAACTGTCTACTCCAGTGATATCCTAATACAGACTGCATGGTACTAACATATTTTCCTTTTTTTTTTTTTTTTGACTTGCTTATCTTTGCAGTCTTTTTAAGGTGTGAAGAATCTCTCACTTGGTAAGATCTCCTTCACAGATTGTGTTTCTAGGAGAACATTCAAGTGTCTTGTTTGATTCCTTCTCACATGATTGTATGCCTGGGGTATTTCCAAGGTACTTCAGTTCAAAGAACTTTTCTTCCTCAAGAAAAAGATCTGTATACAAGTCCTATTCCTGGAGTTTTTCCACTCAGTCCAAGACTTCAACAAGGAAATTTCTCATGATATTCGGAATCAAAGTACCCATACTTCTCATGATTCCACTTGCCAGACACCACCCCCCGGATATTTCAAATTTCAGATTTGTTTTGTTTAAGGGAACTGCTATGTTGGATTAAACAGTTATATCTACATCCAGGTCTCCCATTTTCCCTTACAGCTCCAGCACAGTCTTAACTACATACATCTCAGACATTGCCTGGGGGAGCTGTGTCTACATTGATAAAAGTACAGGGTCTTTGAAAAGAAAGAAGATAGACTAAAGCATAAAGAGATGTGGCAGTCATAAGTGCACACAACTTTCTCAATCATCTGTGGTCCCCAGGGACACTACAAGGAATTGCAAACACCACCACAGTGATCTGGTGCATAAACAAGGATGTTCCAGCTCTTGTCATCAGTGCAGGTTAGCCATGGTAGCCTAGGATAAAGCAATTCAGCACAATCTCATTATATAGGCATCTTACATTCCATCAGCGCAAAACATTGAAACAGACAAGCTGAACAGGACCAAGACAGACTCTCACGAACAGAGCATGAATCAGGGAGTCTTCCAGGATTTGATCCAGCTGTAGGGAACATCTCAGATATAACTTTTACCTCTATTCAGAACTGGCAACATACTGCAGTGCTACAGGACTACTTGCAAGCAGGCCTGGAAAACAGATGCATTATATACTTGAACAGGGATGGCCCTGTATGCTTTTTCACCCTTTCCAATGATATACAGCAACCTCAAGATTGAAAAGGACTCTCCAAAAATGAAAGTAGTTGTGTACTATGCCAATGACCACTAGAGCCTTTTTAAGCTTAGCCATGCATCCAAATCTCTGACAAGTTCTTGTACCCTTGGTAAGTGTAAGCAGGGGCTTAGGAGATGAAACATTTACAAACAGGGATTGGGAGATGAACCATTTACAGATTGTCTCTGTCCATTAAAGACACAGGTGCTAAACCAGGGATGAACTTCCTGTTCCCCATCTAATTGTCCAAGATGCACTTGAAGTAGTTTAGGGAAGAAAAGCAATCATTGCGTGTTTGTGTGTTTCAGTAAAGGATATTCCATTTTTAACTCAACTGTGGACTACCTACCATTTTATTATTTTGTAGTATGCATTTTAAAGTTCGATTTTTATTAGTGAACTAGATGCATAACATTTAAAGGAGTGAATTTCACACCTTCCACATCACATTTAAAGGAGTGAACTTCACACTTCCACACTGCAAAGTTTCTGCTTGGTTAGTTTACGAATACATTAAACAAACCACAGTAACGTTTTTCATCATTTCCATTTAACAATTATCAGTCTCTCTGACATTACATAAATTATTCAGTTTCTGCTTTCCCTTAAAACTCACTCCTCTGAAAGGTTATTCTGCACTAGTTTTTCCCACAGATTCCATATACTTCTACATAACTTGCTCTTTCCGTTTTCAAAGGATCTCACCACCAATTACTTTCTCTCATTTACAATAACCAGTACTTCCAATTACAGCTGACTTAGATTTTGATTTCCACTTTCTAGTAATTGCTGTTTTGGCAGCCAGTAGAGTTAAATTTAGTAAGGCCTTATTACGCCTAAGCAATCCACAGCCTACATCCCTGGTCAAAAGAGTAATTTACTTATTTACCAAGATTGTCTGACAGGGCTATGTAAGACTCCTTTTCAGAGGAGGCTCAGGGAGAAAAGCTCCATAAACATGACATATTTATACACACATCATAGCTGAGCTAGCATGACAATTATGCACAGGTGGATGGAGTAAGGTAAAATATTTCTTTGCTACATAAAAAATAAATCTTATAAATAAAAGATCTTACAATCAATTAAGTAAGGGTTTTATATTTTGAGTGCTCCATAGTAACATCACAGGTTGCAAAGTACCTTGCTTTGATCATTGGAAAAGTAGATGAGGAAGGATTTATCGAGGAAGAGAAATTGAAAGTTAGATAAAGAGGGGAAACTGTAATTAGAGTAGACTAGTCATGAGCTATGATAAGAACAGAGGCTTAAGTAAGTAGCAAGCGTAGACAGGACAGTAGTCAGTCAGACAGTTGAAATAAAGCACTGACACAATTTAGCATTCAGGAGATGAGCATGCAGGTTTCTCTTAAAGCTAAGCTTACTGTCTACTTCCTTAAGTGGCTTGGGTACGTTATTCCATATCTTGAAGATATAATTAGGAGCAGAGAGTATTCCCTGATGAGTCCTGGGACTTAGTTTACTGAGCCAGGAATTTACCTTTAGAGTGGAAAGATCTACAAGGGTTAAACCACTGCAGGAAGGTATTTGCGAAAGGGTACTCATTCGTGTGAAGTATGAAAGGAGTAGTTTTTAGCTGTAGAAAGTTAACATTGGAATGGATGGAATTTCTAAACTGTTTGCTTTTCAGAGTGTAAGGCAGTGATGACATCTGTTAGGCAAATTAGCTGTGAATCTCTCAATTTTTACTGTGTCCCTGTTCACGTTTTCCTCTGGGGCTGTTGTGAAGATTAGAGATGACAGGCAGCATATAGCAGTACTGATAAGATAAGTGTGCAGTAGATTTATTACCTAGGCCAAAGAGAAATGGCTAGGCTCTATATAGACCTCCAAGCCTTTGGGGAGTTTTCTTTATGACAACTATAAAAGAACAAACTCGATCTTGCCATCAATTGTTACATCAAGCAACTTGTGTTGGAAACCTGTTCATGTTTCATGCTTTAAGCAAAGGAAATCTAAAAATTATTTGAGTTTTGGGAATTGGTTTTGTAGAGAAAACACGGTCAGTGTAAGGTGAGCTTGAACTATCCACTATTCTACTGCAAAGTGAGATTCCTGAGTAATGGTCAGTAGCTGTCCCAATGATGGGGCAGAACAAATGACTGCAGCATCATCTATAACAAATCAAGCTGAATGACGACATGACAGTATAAGGCTTATTTATGTATCTGTTGAATACAGATTGAACCCCTTGGGGGGCACCTATACAGGCTGGGAGGAAGGATATAGTATAGCTATGGGGCGGTACTGAAGGGAAAACGTGTACTTTTTTTTTTGTTAGTTACAACAATTTCTCTGCCAACAAATCTGGCAAATCACTCTGTAGGGATTTTATTTATGGGGTCAGAATGGAGAGAAGTCGGCAAGCAAAGGACAGTACTACTGCTTGAAAGTGAATTCATCCTCAAGTCTTGGGCAAGTACCTTCACAAGGTGGACCTTGTTTTTCACAAAATCTCACCAAGACAACACATATATGGACTGTATTTATATAGCACATATCATGGACAGAAGTAGGTTAAAACAAAAGATAGCTGGGTGCATAAGACCCATGATAAAAAAGTGCCCAGTCCTGGTAGGCACAGAGGTGTCAGGACTGGAAAAGAAGACAGTGTAGAATCCTCCAAATATGAAAATATTCCTGCAATGGGGCCATGCAAGGCCCAGGGAGAGGATGCCCCCCCCCCCTGTTGTAGAAGGTAGTCCACAAAAACTGATAAGCCAAAGAAGAGCCATAAGATGATTTCTTATCCTCAATAGTCCACTTTATGTACTATTACTATTATGCAAAAAGCCCAGAATTTCCAGACATAAGATGTACAAAACGATTAAAGAGAAATTAGAGGAAAGAAAAATACTTCCACAAGAAAAACGGTCAGAAGCTTCAAATAAAATTTGTATTCATTAATACAACAGACTTGTGAAAAACAGTACATTAGTCAAGAAACATTGATCTGTTTGGAAAATGAAGTATCTGAGGAAGTGTGAAAATATAAACAACAAAACCTAGACATTTTTGAAAAGTATAAAAAAGAAATACGTACATGGGAAAGAGAGAGATTTGATATGGTGTAATATTTATGCAAAGAAGAAAGCTAAATTAATCAATACAAAGAAGGCAGCCCCAAAGATATTTGAAGAGAAATACAGGCAGAGGCATCCAGATATGGAAAATTTCACAGTAAAGAAAATAATATCACAAAGAGGGAATGTAGAAAAGATTAGCAAAGCAGAAATAAAAAGAAAAAAATATATATATATATATATATATATATATATATATATATATATATATATATATGTTGAAGTTATGGACTGCCTGCGAAGTGAAGGATTTGGTGTAGAAAGTCTAACACAGGTTACATCACACCAAGATGGAGTGAGTCCACAAAGTACGGTGAAGCAGGAAGATCAGGAGACATCTGAAGAAGAAATATGGGCATGGTAAAGTAAAAGTTTTAATATGGTGTAATATTTATGCAAATGAAAAAGCAAAACTAACCAATACAAAAAGAGCAGCACCAAAGATATTTGAAGAGAAATATAGGCAAAGGAATCCAGACATGGAAAACTTTACAATACAAAAAATAAACAGACAAAGAGGAAAGTAGAAAAGAAGATTAGTAATGGAGAAGTTAAGAAATATAAACTAAGGTTATGGCGTACCTGCAAATAAAGGATTCAATGTAGAAAATCTAATTCAGAAAGCACCACAACAGGATAGACCAATGGATATCCAAATTAAAGAGAAACCAGTGGAACAGGAAGCAACTCGTCAGGTACCATATGAAGATATTTTGGAGTCTTCCACAGGAAGCCAGTATAAATGTTCACTTGTAGCTGGACAGGAAGGGAAGGAACCGGAAACTATAGAAACTCTGACGCAGTCAATGTGGAGGAGTGATAGGTCAGTGAGTTCCCACATGACAGAGCAACAGATGGCACAGAATGAAATTGAAGAGAATGTGCCACAGGAAATGGAAAATAAAAAATGTGCCCTCAGTTTAGAAGAAAACAAGCTAGGAGAAGAGTTGCTTGATTTAATAGAGACAGACTGTAGAAGGTCCATAAAACCCAAAAAGAAGAAAGTACAGTTGTGTACCTACCATAAATGTAGATGTTAGAGTGTATTCAATGTTGCAGTCATTACTCTTGGGTTATCCTACTGGCAGACTACCCGCAGTCGGGGTGAATTCCAAAGTCCTGGTCCGGCGTAGGTTGCTGTCGCCTCTTCCCGGACGTCAGTGCGCCAGGGGTATAAAAGATGCAGCTGACACCATTTTCTTCAGTTTTTCTTGCCCCAGATGTCAGGTGCCCCCAAAAAGGGTAGGCTAAATAAATTATGCCAATAAACATGCATGCACTAAAGTAAACATTTCCTTCACCTACAAGCAAATACACCACATAGGTTGTATAGAATAGAGAAGTTCAGATAAGGCCCAGCAAAAGAAAGGGGGATGGTGGGAGGGTAACCTGGACTGCAACAGTGAATACACTTGAACATCTATACTCGAACATCTACATTTATGGTAGGTACACAACTATACTATGTTCATCATGTTTCACTGTTGCAGTCATTACTCTTGGGTTGAATCCCAAAGCTGAGGATGGGTGGCTGGGCTAAATAGGATTAGGAGAGGCTATGAGGCCCTGCAGAACTGCAGTGGCAAAGCCTGCTCTGGATTTAGAGTATAGAGGTAGGTGGTAGTGCTTTGTAAAAGTGTGCACTGAACTCCAAGTTGCAGTTTCTAATATGTCTTTGGTTGGTACTCCTCTGAGGAAGGCTGCTGAAGTGGCTGCTGCTCTGGTTGAATGTGGCCTAATGCCCTTAGGCACTGATTTGCCATGCTGTGAGTAGCAGAAATGAATGCAATGGCCTATCCATTTTGAAATAGTCTGTTTTGAGATAGCCTTTCCTTGTGATCCTGCAGCATATGCCACTAAATGTTGCTCAGTCTTTCTGAAAGCTTTAGTTCTGTCCAAGTAGAAGCGTAGCTGTGCATGTCCAAAGAATGTTGAAGTCTCTCACCCTTGTTCTGTGGGTTTGGATAAAAGGTAGGCAAACAAATGGTTTGGTTAAGGGTCACACTGGACACCACCTTAGGCATAAATGTCGGGTTCATCCTCAGAGAAACCCTGTCTGGATGGAAAATGATAAAAGGTTCCACAGCCATGAGTGCCTGTAACTCCGAGACTCATCTTGCAGAGGTTATTGCTAGGAGCAGAGCTGTTTTCCAGGATAAAAAATTTATATCAGCTGTTGAGGCTGGCTGAAAAGGAGGCAGTGTGAGCTTTTCCAAGACATAATTGAGGTCCCATGCAGGTACTGGTGCTCTCCTTGGAGGTCTTATGTTTTTGGCCCCTCTGAGGTAGTCTTATTAAAGAGTAAGAAAAGATAGGTGGTTCCGTATTGTAATGGGCTGAAATGGCAGAGGCATGAATCTTAATTGATGAGAAGGATAGGCCTTTGTCCAGCATCTCAGTTAAGTATTGTAAAATCTGAGGAATGTTTGGTACAAACATGTCAATTCCTTGTGCCTGGTTCCAAGCACAGAATCTTTTCCATTTTTCTGCATAAGATAACATCCATCACAGCTTTGGAGAGAGGAGTGTTCTGAACGGCTACATTATCCACCATGCTGCCGGATTTAAGGTCCTGAGTTGGCTGTGCAGGATCGGATTGTTTTGTTGGGTCAGTAAGTGAGAAATTTGAGGCAATGTCCAGGCTGGACCTTGAGACAAGTTCCTTAGGATTGGGTACCAGTGCTGGCGTGGCCAGTCTGGGGCAATCAGTATCATTTTTGGCTTCTCTTGTCTGACCTTTAGGAGTACCTTGGGGAGGAGAGGCAGTGGAGGAAAGGCATATACTGTTAGGTTTTTCCAGTTGAAGGATAAGGCATCCACTTTCCATGCTTGCTTGTGATAAGTCCTTGTGCAGAATCTCTGTATTTGGCAGTTGTGAGGGGAGGCAAACAGATCTATGTTTGGGCATCCCCATTTCCTTGTTATCATGCTGAAGACTTGTGGATCCAGTTTCCACTCGTGGGGATCCATGATGTTTCTGCTTAGTTCGTCTGCCAGAGTACTTATTTTTCATGGCAGGAATTGTGCTTGCAGGTGAACTTGATAAGTCAAAGCTGTGTCCCACAAAGTCATGGCTTGTCTGCAGAGGGGGTAGGAATGTGTGCCTCCCTGCTTGTTTATGTACCACATGACTGTAGTATTGTCTGTCTTTATCAGTAGTTGTCCTGGATGAAGTAGATCCTTGAAAGCTGTCAGGGCATTCTGAACAGCTAGCATCTCTTTTTGATTGATATAAAGATGCATCTGGCTTGCAGGCCATGTGCCCTGAATACATTTTCCTGCCATGTGGGCCCCCCAGGCATAATCTGATGCATCCGTTGTTAGTGTCTGCCTGGCTGTGGGTAAAGCGAAAGGCTGTCCCTTGTTGTGGTGACAGGCCTGTGCCCACCATCGAAACTCCTGTTGCAGGCAGGGAATGAGGGTAATTAATGTTTCCAGGCTGTGGCAATGTTGAGTCCAAACACTTTTTAGATACCATTGTAGTTTCCTCATATGCAGTCTGGCATATGGAATTAGCAGAATGCAGGATGCCATGAAGCCCAAAGCTTGCAGAATTTTTCTTGCAGATAACTGGGTCTTTGTTGCCAACATTTTGAAGTAAGAAGCCAGTTGCCTTTGTCTGTCTGACGTGAGATAAGCCATCTGGGTAGTTGTATTTAAGCTTGCACCCAGGAATATTATCTCTTGAGAGGGTACTAGTTTTGATTTATTTTCATTTACTGTGTACCCTAGGCAAATTAGTAATCTTTTTACAAACGCCAGATGCTTTAGTAGAATATCCTTGTTCTCTGCTTGAATAAGGCAGTCGTCCAAGTAAGGATATATTTGAATTCCTCTTTGTCTGCAAAATGCAATTACTGGTGCCAGGCATTTTGTGAAGACCCTGGGCACAGTAGATAAGCCAAAGGGCAGTGCAGAGAATTGGTAGTGCATTGAGCCAGCTATAAATCTGAGGTATCTTCTGCAAGATTGACGAGACTGGGACATGCAGATATGCCTCTCTTAGGTCCAAAGTTACAAGCCATGCCTTCTTGCCCAGCATATGCAGTAGCTGCTACAGAGTCAACATTTTGAATTTTGGAACATCCAGAAATGTGTTTAGAATAGACAGGTCCAGTATTGGTCTCCAGGCTTTGTCCTTTCTGGGTACCAAGAAAAGTCTTGAGTAAAATCCTTGTCCCTGCTCTTGCTGTGGTACTCGCTGAATGGCCCTCATGTCCATGAGGGATGAAACTTGCATTTGTGCCTCTGCCCACTGATTGTGTGGTAGGTCTGGCATACCTTTTGTCCTTGGCAGGGTGTGAAAGTGGAACCTGTAGCCCTGAGACACTATGTTCAAGACCCATTTGTCCTCAGTGATCATGTGTCAATTTTGTGAAAAAAGTGCTAGTTTTCCCCCCTAAGGGGGCTGCCAAAAGATAAGTGCTTGGTTCTGGCAGAGAGAAGTCATTGGGACCATTTCCTGTATGGCTGTGATTTGTCTTCTCCGCTTTTGGAGGTAGAAGCACCCCCATTGTTTAAGGCCTGTATGAGCCTTGTGGCTGGGATCTGCGTCTGTATCTGCCTCTTTGTGGCCTGTCTGACACTGGAAAAGACCAATTCTTTGTAGGCCAGTTCCTGCTAAATCTGGGTGGCTGCACCTGTAAGAAATCCTTAAATGTCTGCATAGATTTAGTTTTGTCCTCCATTTTCTTCAGCACCTCTTCTGCTTTAACACCAAACAAAGTATCGTGCTGTAATGGAGCATCTAATAATTTTGCTTTAACATGATCAGGTAGATTTTGTTCCTTTAACCAAGCATGTCGCCTAATGACAGAACCCGTTAGAGCGGCCCTGCAAGAGGTCTCCAGAGAATCAAAACCACTTTGCAAAGTATGCTTTCCCACTTGTTCAGTTGCATGCAATAAATCCTGCATTTCCTTGTTTTCTGCACATTCAGAATTTGTTAACATTTTCTGTTTAAGAAGTGACAATAAGTATTGCTGATATTTAAGCATATGAAATTGACAATTTAAAGCCCTCACAGCCAAGGTAGCAGAAGTGTAAACCTTTTTCCCCCATCTGTCCAGTGCCCTTGAATCCCTATCAGAGGGGATAGGGTTTTTTGCAGTGGAAGCCTTGACCCCTTTGGGACCCTGAGAAATAGATTCTGGGTCAGCAGCAGGGTTTTTATAAAGGAATTTATGTGAATCTGGAACCCTGTAGTATCTGTCTGGCTTAACAGGTGCAGGGGTAAAGAGTCAGGGGATAGGCTGGACTCTGAAAATACATCATCTACAATGTCTAAAACAGGAGGGATAGCAAGAGGCCTGTACTGAGGCAATAAAAGAAAATCTCCAAGCCTTTTCTTAGATTCTGAGTAGTCTTGGCTCTCCCAGTGGAAGTGCTTCCTCATGGTATGCAGGGTTTCCCCAAAAGAATAATCCTCAGGAGGGGAGGCTGAAGGGATAGATTCTTCAGCATCGGAATCCTCATAGGGAGGGAGAGAGTATTCTTGGTAAGAAGAGGAGTCAGAGGAAATGGAAACCTGATCTGAAGATTCATATTCTGTCTCTTGCCTAGGCCTCTTTTCAGGAGGGGGATGGGAACCCCTGATCAAAGTAATCAGGTCGTCGGCCATTTTGAGCGTCTGTTTTTTAGGCCTGGAGGCCTGTCCATGGGCTTGCTACACTTGTTTCTTTGTCTTTAGTGGTGTTTTAGTCTTTGCCTTTGAAGCTGTAGTCGGTTTTATTTATAACTGTGTAGGCCTGAAAACACCCTCAAAAGCCGATGCCTGCTCAGCGGCTCCGGACCCATCTGAGGGAATATTTTCCAAGTGTCCAATACCTTGAGTTTCCAGAGACCTAGTCTGCTCCACGTGGGAGTCTGAAGCAGCCTGCGGCTCTGAGGTAGCGGGCGACAGGGGCTGCAAAAGCACCTCACTGAGAACCGGCGAACCAGCGACTGGCTTAGAAGAAGACTGGTCGTCAGTTTTGGACCTCGGATGCCTGTCCCTTTCCTTTGCGTTTCTTGTGAACTGTGGTAGTCGGATAGCTATCAGACGACATCATGTAATTAAATGTTCGGCCAAAGTAATGAAATGCAAAATCGTACCAACTCTTACTAGTGCGTTGGTTAAATCTAGCAAAAATTCTGCAATTAGCTACATCATGATCAGGGCCTAGGCAAGGAATACAGTAAGAATGAAAGTCCTTATGAGGTATTTGCTTCCCACAAGAAATACAATTATTAACTTTTTCTGACATTGGTCTGGAGCAAGAAAAAAAGTTTCCCCAACAGGGTACTTAGCTTTAAATGAAGACTTCGGATCTGAAATTCAAACATGAAAATCTCAGGAGTCGGCCGACCGGCACTTGCGAACTGCTTCTGCTTTGGGCACCGCATGGCAAGAAAGACTGAAGAAAATGGCGTCGGCTGCATCTTTTATACCCCTGGCGCACTGACGTCGGGGAAGAGGTGACAGCAACAGACACTGAACCAGGACTTTGGAATTCAGGCCGACTGCGGGTAGCCTGCCAGCAGGATAACCCAAGAGTAATGACTGCAACAGTGAAACACGAACATCACAAGGTAGTGAGGGAAAGGAAGGGGAGAAATCGAATACCATTATGGAAGTATCGAATAGAGAAAACTATTAAGCAATTAAAGGAAGAAGTATCACTGTTAGAAGAATATATAAAAGAGGGAACAGATCAACAAAAATACTAAGAAAGATCTATGCAATAAAAGCAATGCGCAGTATCAGAACAGACCACGATCTATCATGCACTACTGAAAATAAGCTAAAAATCTCAGCACAGGAGGAAATACTTGGAAGATACGCAGATAAATATAAAGTACAAAATAAGCAATTTACTGATGACCCAAAAAAGTTTCAGAGAATTAGGAAACAAGGTAAAAGGAATTGAAAGACCACAAAACAAGAAGAAATAGATGCATTTTGGAGAAATAGTTACGAAGATCCTGTGGAACATAAAGATGCTAATGGATAGAGGAAGTAAAAGAAAGAATAGGAAGTTTAAAGGTACAGGATATGAAATGGGATGAAGTAACATCCAGAGAGATTGAAACAAAGTTAAGAAAACCTTCCAATTGGAAAACCCCATGCCCAAATGCTGTACTTAACTACTGGTTAAAAGTATTAACATTTTTGTATGAAAATTTAGCTACAAGTAAGAGCTATTTATATGCGCACCCTGAGCAGACATTAACCTAACAGGAAAAACACTGCTCCTACTTAAGAGTGAACTTGCAAGCTACCCTAAAAACTATAGACCAATAACTTGACTTCTGATGACATACAAACTATACACTGGAATTGATGCCACAGTTTATAGTCATTTAGAAGAAAACTCAATTATGGCAGTAGAACAAAAAGGGCAAGAAAAAAAGTCGTATGGAACAAAGGATCAAAAGTCATAGTGGATAACTGTAAAAAAGGGGAAGAATCTAAGTATGACATGGATTGACTACAAAAAAGCATTTGATAGTATTCCACATTCATGGGTAAAAGAGTACTTAAAAATTTATGATACACCCTACACTGATCAACTACATTACAGGGATCATGAAACAGTGGCTGACCACTTTGAAATTAAGCCATGATAAAGGACAAATTATTATCCCATGGATAGAAACTCAAAGGAGGATATTCCAAGGTGACACACCGTCACCACTGCTATTCTGCCCTGCCCTTAACCCATTAAGTTGTCGACTTAACAGTTTAGGCCATGGCTATAACACAGCTCCTAGAAAACAAGTGTAAAGACTTATCTTCTCTTTATTGATTAAAACTGTACAGCTCATCACATGAGGAACTGAAAGTACAACTGTAAGTTGTCAAAACTTTTTCAGATGACATAAGGATGTCATTTGGTCTTGATAAATGTGCAAAAGCAACCTTTAAAGCAGGAAAACTGCAGCACCAGGTAAACATCAGTTTGGGACAAGAATGTGATCTAAGTGAACCCAAGCAAGTAGCAGTGTACAAATATTTGGGAACTGATGAAGGATCAACAATAAAACATAAACAAATGCAAATAAAACTCAGTAAGGAATACTTTTAGAAGACTTAAATTAATAATGAAAACAGTGTTAACATCTAGAAAAAAAATCCAAACTATAAACCAATTTGCTCTTCCTGTACTAACTTACAATTTTGGAGTGATTGATTGGCCCCAAAACATGTTAGATCGATGAGATAGGAAAACAAGAAGGATGATTCATGCTCATCAAATGATTTATAAAAATCAGTGCATACCAAGATTACATGTTCCCTGTTCTGAAGGATGGACTGGTGTCCTTGAAATTGATTATATGTATAGATCTACAAAAGTGGGATTCCATACACATCTACTGACCTCATAAGACCCAAATGTAGTGAAAGTTTTGAAATATGGAGGAGAATATATCTAAGATGACTTCTCTGCTTAATCTAACAGAAGCATATTGGCGTCAAGCAGGAATGGAAATCACACCAGAAGTAGATAAAAATCAGGCAGCAACTGAATGTGCTAAAAAAAGAAAATAAGGTGAAAGACCTGATGAGTAGGCAAGAAATGTGGAAAATGCATAAATATAGTTGCAAGTATAGAAAACGTCTGAAAGAACCTTATGCTGATCAGGAACGAACACAGAAATGGTTAAGGAGAGGCGAATTCAAACCAAGAGATGAAAAGTTAATAATGGTGGCCCAAGATAGTGGGCTACGTACATGCTGGTTTACAAAGTCCATCGAACATGTGGGAGAAACAGATAAATGTAGGTTCTGTAACACCGAACTGAAAACAGTCGCACACCCTGTTACTGGTTGTGACATACTAATGGCAGAAGGACAGTATACTGAAAGGCATAATAATGTGGCAAGACTGTTGGGGATTGTGCAAACATTATGGTACTGAAGTGGCTGAAAAACATTGGAAACATGAGCCACAAAGCATCACAGAAAATGATGAGTTTACATCACATGGGATCACCCATTACCAACAGTTCAAAAGACAGATGCTAGAAAACCAGATATTGTGGTCCAAGGAAAGAAAACAAAAGTAGCATTGATTATTGAAATCGCCACACCCAATGACTACAGTGTTTTCTGTATAGAGAGACACAAAGTCATAAAATAATCTCTGCTGGCAGAAATGAGAGCAATGTAGAAAAAGATACCCAAACAGTTGCAATAGTAGTAGTAGGAACAATGGGTCTTATAAAACAGAATCTACAATCATATTTACATATGTTACCAATACATACAACCCTATACGAATTGCAGGAGGAGTCATTACTGGGCACAGTGAGGGTGCTGCGAAGAGCAATTCTGGCTGACATCAAAGAGTGAAACAATACTAATTTCATGAACTTTAATCGTACTTTGACTTAGGAATGAGGGCAATTCCTGTCACGGTATTAGAAGCCGAAAAGATTTAGGGAAATAAAAAAAATATACAGATTTTATAACATCTGCTAATTCATTACATTTCAAGAATATACGTTCCCCTTTTTCCTGTCACATTTCCAACACTTGGTACTTACGTGTAAAAAAATTCTCGGAGGTCTACTTGGGTATGAAATATCTATGCAAACACTTCCAAGCAAAAATCCTAAACATTCTGGACTTTGCTTCTTACTTGGTAGCCACACAGCTGTCTTTTCATGCTTATTATCCAAATAGTCTCCAAGTTTCCCCTCAGTACTCTGCAGGCTCCTCTTTCTGTGCTATGAGATTCCTTTTATTATGCAGTACTTTAACCTTTGCCAGTACCTCGATTCTTTCCTATCTCTCTCTTATTTCTACCCTATTTTAATCCCCATTTTCATTTTATTCCACACCTCAGCAAACCATTCTGAAGAAATCTCATGCCAGTGTCTCAGTTTTACTTCATTAACTTGCATTTTTACCTTGGTTTTCAATGATGTATGATCTGAAATAGTTACCGAATGTGTGTCAAAGCTTTCAATTAAGTACACACTTTCTTGAGAACTACAAATTCTATCCAGTCCAGCCAGGTCTAGTCTGTACCATAGGGAATAATATGTAAATTCTGTCAGAATTCCTACTACTGAATTCTCAAATTTCTTCAGAAATCTACCCTTCCTGTTGGTCTCCTGGATATAGCCACATGATTGGAAACAAAGTTTCAGCCCCCACTCACAAAAATATTCCCTACTGAAAGAAGACTTCTCTCAAAATTCTCTTAAGCTCCATACTAGTAGTTTTAGGTGGAACACAAACACACGCTTGTCTAATCCTCCTCCCCTACCGATGACCTGTTACTGCCACACATCTGCTATTATCTTCTCTCTTCTAATTATTGGAGCCCCCTATAGCAGTTACTACCACCTTTTCCTGACATTCTGCCAAATGTCCATCCAAATATCTTTTCTTTGCCAGATTCACATACTAATTTATATTCTGATGGGTACAAATAGTGTTGCAGCAGACCTAACATTTCTTCATACAATTCAGTACTCTTCTTTTTGTCTATACCCATCATGCCATTTACATTTCATAACCTGGACAGAGTAGCCATTATGACAAATATTTTCCTCACACCTAGTATACATGAAAGCAGTTTTGAATGTGTATTTCTATCTTTTAGCTTACATGCACTAACTAATATTTGGCAGGCTGGTTGTTTTTGGTCACTACCATTTCAACCAGTGTTACATTTTCCAGAGATGAACATGGGATTTAAAAGGGTTCTTATTAGAAATGCAATATAACAAATGGCTGAAAAGTCGAATATTCCATACCTCGAGATCTTGGAGTTGGTATATATAATTAACGGGGAGGGGACGCACCCCCCCCCCACAAGACCGATTTCGAGGTCCAGAATATTCGACTTTTCAACCGTTTGATATATTCCATTTTTCTAACAGGGACCCGTTTAAAATAGGGTAGAAGTAAATATTTTCAGAATCTACCATCCTCTTAAACTTACAAGACAATCTACACTTTCAAGGAAAAGTTTACCCCTCCAACAGGGAACACAGTTGCCCCAAACTGAAGACTGGACCCACAGCCATTACTTATTCTACAATTAAGGTTATCTATGCTAAAGCGCATGTTACATCCTGTGTTCCTACTTACACAGATGGCAGTCTTTTCTTTTATCTATATCAGATGTGAGGAACAGTTTATGTCCTTTCAGTAAATATTAACTTTTAGTCCTAAGAAAAACTGCACTGGCTACCTTTAAATGTGCACTGTTATATTAGGTGCTTTGAAGTATTAGGGCTGCTGGATAGGCAACTACATATACATCTTATTCACTTTCCACAATTTTAAACCTCATTTATTTCAATGAACTGCTTGCCAATTTAAGTTACACTGTGTTGAGAGAAATGTACAAAATATAGAGGGATGACGATTAATTGCTTGCACTTACAGGCAGCTGGTCTTTAAGTAAAAGTAATTGGTAATGAGAAAAATGTAGTAAATTTGCAAATGCATGAAAGAAATTTTGCAAGTTTCACTCAAAACCACTGCACAGATTTCTCATGCTTAAAACTGCTTGCACCTAGGACTTCTAATTTTCATCTAAGAGCATTTGCTGGAAATTCCATGTACTATTTTTTCAAATCTATTTAAAAATAAACTCTACTATAGCTTAACCCAACAACACCTGAAAAAACAGCAAGGATCATCTTAATTCTACATATATTAATGTTACCAATACACCTCTACATCTACAACCCCAGCAGCACAAGATCACAACATTGCTTCTCTCCAGCCTTTCTCACCCTGCTTCAGTGGTGCATTACTACAAAGGAAATTACTTTCTTACTTCAATATCTTAAACATATACAACAATCACTGATAAGACTCGACTCACCTCACTTTTAAAATAAGCAGTTTTGCATAGGGTGCAGTCATGGTTTCCAATACAATAAATTATCTGTATAAAAAAATAGTATAAATTAAGAGCAAAAAAATATTTTACTTGCAGTTGCTTCTTCAGTTGTCTTGTTCCCTTCCTAACATTAATGACAAAGTAGGGTGTATGCTTTATAGTTTATGCAGTCAGAAAACTTCCAATCTTTCTCAGCTACTTCTTGAAAAAGCTCACTTCACATTTCTAATCGTGTATCTAATTGAAGCGATGCACTACTCTCTGAAGAATTAGAAGCAGAGTCCACTTTTTTGCTTGCTGGCTCAATCTTTGTTGGCTAAACTTTACTATTACTGTTATTACTCCTTGGTCTGTTCTGCATTAAATGTCTTTTCTCCTGCAGAAAAAAATATGCTTAAGACAGCTGGATGCAGTAGCTTTAATCTCTCACCTGCCTTTCAACATTCCCTGGGATAATCTTGTTTCTCTTCTGCTTGGTATACTGTGAATAAAACAAAAGTTACATACTCACCATAATGTTCCTTCTCTGTTGTCCATTTTCATTCAACTACTGCATTCAGGTCAGACCCTTGGATCTGACTCAGTCACTTTGTCCCAGCTTACGGAGCACTAAAACTCTTGAGCTCTAATTCAATCAATTGAGAAATGAATGAAGATGACAGCATCAGATCAAAAAAAGTTATGTACTTGCCATAATGATAGATCCATGTCTATTTTCATCTAGTTCAATACATGGCTTGTCTGATCAGACATCGGCATGGACAGTGAAGCTTCTTTGGTTCCAGGTCTCCTCCCCTACCTGTAACTGCCTGCACTCCATCCTAATACCACAGATTATGTTTGCCCCCCCATCTAACACAAATGATTTACAACAGTGTAAATATGATAATATTTGCAAATGAAACAAATATGGGGATAGAAAGCTCAGAACACGACTGTTTACAGGCAGGAGTTTGGTAGTAACCTCCCAGTCACCCTGAAGTTATGTGTGTCAATTCAGGAAGAAGAAATGAAGATGCGAGGCTGAACCTCATGAAAAAAAATGGACAACACAGATCTTTCATATCCAGTGTTGTCTCTTTTCATCCGATTCTACACAAAAGACAGATTCCCAAGCTGTCCGAGTAGTATTAAGGAAGGAAGTTACTGAGGATGGTGGAACCAAAAGGACATGATCTAGACTGTACATCCAGCTTATAATAAAACATAAAAGTGCAGACTGTGGACCAAGTCACTGCAGCACAAATGTCATCAATGGGAAGCCTTCTAGAGAAGGCTGCTGAGGCAGATATTGCTCTAGTGGAATGAGCTTCAGGTTTAGATTGCAAAGTCAAATTGGTTTTGTTTTAGACAGAGGAAATACAGTCTGACAACCATCTTAAAAGGATAACTTTAGTGACATCTTTACCTAATTTTGGCTTTGAAAATCAAGGAAAAAAACTGATCAGATTCAATTTCTATGAAGGCAGAATCCGAGTTGACAATGAACACCTAGTATATGTAAAATGTATTTGCTTCTGAGTATTGTGGAAAAATACTGGCAAGTTTTTTTTGACTGATTTAGGTTTGCTTTGGATTCCACCTTAGGGAAAAAAGATGCATTAGTTATCTCTGACAAACTGTCCTTGTGAAACACCAGATAGAAAAGTTTGCATGAAAGTATCTGTAATTCAGAAATCCACCTGGCTGACATATCTGCCACCAGAAAAATCATTTTCCATGTCAGGAACTTTAGATCTAATACAGCCGTAGATTCAAAAAGGGGTAGAGTTATGCCTGAATCATAATGGTAATGTCCCATGGGGGAACTGGGTTTGGGAGGACGCAAAAGAAAAGTGCCTCACAAAAAATATGTAGGGAAGCTAAAGAACAGTCAATATGGCCAATGTGGAACAGCTGTCATTTTAACTGATAGTGGAATTACTGGAGCATTTCTCAAAGAGTTCAGAGAAATATTCTAACATTCTAAGATGGAAGAACAGGCACTGAGAAAGGGTCCAATCCTTTGTAAATGTCCCAGATAGAGAAAGTACAGTTTTGTACCTACCATAAATGTAGATGTTCAAGTGTATACACTGCTGCAGTCATTACACTTGGGTTATCCTGCCGTCAGGTGGTTCCCCAGTCGGCCTGAGTTCCAAAGTCTTGGTCAGGCATCGGTTGCTGTCGCCTCTTCCCTGACATCAGTGCGACAGGGGTATACAAGATGCAGCCAACGCCATTTTCTTCATTTTTTCTTGCCCCAGATGTCAGGTGCCCCCAAATGGGTAGGTAATTCAAATTGCTTTTCCTGACTATGTTTTATTAGCAAACAACAACTTTTAGTTACCAGCAAATACCCCATAGGTAATAAAGGGTAGAAGATATAGGTACGTACCAGCAAGTAGGGGAAGGAGGGAGGGTAACCTGGACTGCAGCAGTGTATACACTCGAACATCTACATTTATGGTAGGTACAAAACTGTACTACGTTCATCGTGTTACACTGCTGCAGTCATTACACTTGAGTAGAATCCCAAAGCTGAGGTAGGGTGGCTGGTTCTATAAGGCATCAGGTGTGGCTATAAGGCCCTGCAGCACAGCAGTGGCGAAGCCAGCTCTGGATTTAGAGTATAAAGGCAGATGTTAATGCTTGGTGAAGGTATGCACAGAACTCCATGTTGCTGCTTCCAAAATATCCTTGGTAGGCAGTTGAAGTGGCTGTTGCCCTGGTGGAGTGAGATCTAATGCTGCTAGGTATAGGTTTCCCATGGTGTGTGTAGCAGAAAAGTACAGTTTTGTGCCCACCATAAATGTAGATGTTCGAGTGTATACACTGCTGCAGTCATTACACTTGGGTTATCCTGCCGTCAGGCGGTTCCCCAGTCGGCCTGAGTTACAAAGTCTTGGTCCGGTGTCGGTTGCTGTCGCCTCCTCCCTGACGTCAGAATGGCAGGGGTATACAAGATGCAGCCGACGCCATTTTCTTCAGTTTTTCTTGCCCCAGATGTCAGGTGCCCCAATAGGTAGGCAATTCAAATTGCTAATAAAACATACATAAGAAAAGCAAACAACAACTTTCAGATACCAGCAAATACTCCCCATAGGTAGTAAAGGGTAGAAGACATAGGCACGTACCAGCAAGTAAGAGGGGAAGAAGGGAGGGTAACTTGGACTGCAGCAGTGTATACACTCGAACATCTACATTTATGGTAGGTACAAAACTGTACTACATTCATCGTGTTACACTGATGCAGTCATTACACGTGGGTAGAATCCCAAAGCTGAGGTAGGGTGGCTGGTTTTATAAGGCATTAGGGGTGGCTATAAGGCCCTGCAGCACTGCAGTGGCGAAGCCAGCTCTGGATTTAGAGTATAGAGGCAGATGGTAATGCTTGGTGAAGGTATGTACAGAACTCCAAGTTGCTGCTTCCAAAATATCCTTGGTAGGTACTCCTCTGAGGTAGGCAGTTGAAGTGGCTGTTGCCCTAGTGGAGTGAGATCTAATGCTGCTAGGTACAGGTTTCCCATGGTGTGAATAGCAGAAATGTATATAATGTCCTATCCATTTTGAAATGGCCTGTTTTGAAATAGGTTTTCCCTGTGCTCCTGCAGCATATGCTACCAATAATTGCTCAGATTTCCTGAAAGCTTTGGTTTTGTCCAAGTAGAAGCATAACTGCCTGTGAATGTCCAATGAATGCAGTAGTCTCTCCCCTTTATTCTGTGGTTTTGGATAAAAAGTTGGCAAATGAATAGTTTGGTTTAGAGCCACATTGGATACCACCTTTGGCATAAACGTAGGGTTAGTTCTTAAAGACGCCCTGTCCTGGTGGAAAATGAGGAAAGGTTCCACTGCCAATAGTGCCTGTAATTCTGAAACTATTCGTGCTGATGTTATTGCCAGGAGCAGAGCAGTTTTCCAAGAGATACATTTTAATTCTGCTGTGTTAGCTGGCTCAAAAGGAGGTAAAGTTAATTTTTCCAAAACAAAGTTGAGGTCCCAAGTTGGAGTAGTTGCTCTACGGGGCAGTCTTATGTTTTTAGTCCCTCTGAGGTACTGTCTTAGCAAAGGATTAGAGAAAATTGGTGGATCCATGTTGTAATGAGCAGAGATGGCAGAAGCGTGGATATTGACGGATGAGAAGGAGAGGCCTTTGTCCAGCATCTCAGTTAAATATTGTAGTATCTGAGGAATGTTTGGAACATGAGGGTCAAGGCTGTGAGCTTAGTTCCATGCAAAGAATCTCTTCCATTTATCCGAATAGGCTTTCCTGGTACTAGGCCTTCTGGCCTCCAGAATGACATCCATAACCGCTTTGGAGAGCGGCATTGCCTGCTTGACAAAAGAATCTTCCATGCAGCTAGGTTTAAGGTCTTTAGCTGGCTGTGTAGTATCCGATTGTTGTGCTAAGTCAGCAGATTGGGATTTGAGGCAAAATCCAGGGTGGTCCTTGTGCTAAGTTCTTTAAGACAGGGTACCAGTGCTGGCGTGGCCAGTCTGGTGAAATCAGGATCATCTTGGGCTCTTCTTGCCTGGCTTTTATGAGTACCTTTGGAAGGAGAGGTAGTGGTGGGAAAGCGTATACTTGTAGGTTTTTCCAGCTGAATGAGAGGGCATCCACTTTCCATGCTTGTGGATGGTAACTCCTTGTGCAGAATTTCTGTAGCTGGCAGTTCATTGGGGATGCAAACAGATCTATGTCCGGGCTCCACCATTTCTGTGTTATCATTCTGAATATTTGTGGATTCAATTCCCATTTGTGGGGATCCGCAATGTTTCTGCTTAAATCGTCTGCCAGTGTGTTTTTCTCTCCTGGCAGGAATTGTGCTTGCAGATGAACTTGATAGTTTAGAGCTGTGTTCCACAAGGTCATGGCTTGCCTGCAAAGGGGGTAGAAGTGAGTTCCCCCTTGCTTGTTTATTTACCACATAACTATAGTGTTGTCTGCCTTTAGTAGTAGTTGTCCTGGATGCAGCAGGTCCTTGAAAGCTATAAGTGCATTTTGTGCAGCTAGCATCTCTTTTTGATTGATGTGAAGATGCCTTTGTTCTGCGGGCCACTTGTCCTGAATACAGTTGCCTGCCATGTGTGCTCCCCGGGCATAATCCAATGCATCTGTTGTCAGTGTTTGCCTGGCTGTGGGTTGAGTAAAAGGCTGTCCTTTGTTGAGGTGACAAGCTTGAGCCCACCATTGAAACTCCTGTTGAAGGCAAGGAATTAGTGGTATAACTGTTTCCAAACTTTGACAGTGTTGAGACCATACATTCTTTAGGTACCACTGTAGTATCCTCATATGCAGTCTGGCATATGGAATTAGTAGTATGCAAGATGCCATGTAACCCAAGGCCTGCAGAATTCTTCTTGCAGGGAGTTGGGTCTTTGTTGCCATCAATTGAAAGTATTGAGTCAGTTGTCCTTGCTTGTCTAGAGTGAGATAAGCCATCTGGGCCGTTGTGTTCAACCTGGCACCCAGGAATATTATCTCTTGTGAGGGCCCTAGTTTTGATTTATTTTCGTTTACTGTGTACCCAAGGCAACTTAACTTTTTTACAAATGCCAGAGGCTTTAGAAGAATGTCCTTGCTCTCTGCTTGAATCAGGCAGTCGTCCAGGTACGGATAAATTTGAATTCCTTTCTGTCTGCAAAATGCAATTACTGGTGCCAGGCACTTTGTGAAGACCCTGGGCGCAGTAGATAAGCCAAAGGGCAGCGCAGAGAACTGATGGTGCATTGAACCAGCTATGAATCTGAAGTATCATCTGCAGTTTTGTCTGATAGGGACATGCAGGTATGCCTCCTTGAGGTCCAATGTCACGAGCCAAGCTTTCTTGCCCAGCATGGGAAGAAGCTGCTGTAGTGTCAACATTTTGAATTTCATAACATCCAGGTAAGTGTTTAGAGAAGAAAGATCCAGAATGGGCCTCCAGGCTTTGTCCTTCCTGGGAACCAGAAAGAGTACTGAGTAAAATCCTTGTCCTTGCTCCTGTGGTGGTACCTTTTGAATAGCTCTCATATCTATGAGTGCTGTAATTTGTTTTTGAGCCTCTGCCCATTGATTTGGTGGCAGATTTGGCATTCCTTTTAGCCTTGGCAGAGTGTGAAAGTGGAACCTGTAACCTTGAGATACAATGTTGAGAACCCATTTGTCTTTGGTGATCATATGCAAATTGTGATAGAAAAGTGCCAGTTTTCCTCCCAAGGGGGCTGCCAAGAGAGAGAGTTGTTTGGCAGCTGTAGTGGGAAGTCATTGGGGCTGCTTTTTATAAGGTTGGGGCCTGTCTTCCCCTTCTTTCTGGCCTGATGCAACCCATTGTCAAGGCCTGTAAGGACCTTGTGGTTCACCTCTACCTCTTGGACGTCTGTATCTGCCCCTTTGAGGTCTGTCTGTAACTGGAAAGTTCCAATTCTTTGTTGGCCAATTTCTGCTAAATCTAGGAGGCTGAACCTGTAAGAAATCCTTCACCATTTGCATAGATATCCTCCATTTTCTTTAATACCTCTTCTGCCTTAACTCAAAATAACACATCCTGCTGCAAAGGTGCATCCAATAATTTTGCTTTAACATGATCTGGTAACGTATGTTCTTTTAACCAAGCATGTCTTCTAATGACAGAGCCTGTAACGTCTGCTCTACAGGAGGCCTCTAAAGAATCAAAACCACATTGCAAAATCCTGCATTTCTTTAAAAGTAGGAGGATCTGAATCTGTAAGCATTTTTTGTTTCAACTGAGACAGTAGAAATTGCTGATATTTTAGCATGTGAAACTGGCAATTTAAGGCTCTCATTGCTAAAGTTGCAGACGTATATACTTTCTTTCCCCATCTGTCTAATGCTCTGGAATCTCTGTCAGAGGGAACTGGATTCTTGGCTGATGAGGCCTTAACCCCTTTGGGTCCCTGAGAAATAGTTTCAGGGTCAGCAACAGGGCTTTTGTACAGAAATTTGTGTGAGTCAGGGACTCTATAGTATCTGTCAGGTTTAACTGGGGCTGGAGGTAAGGAATCAGGATTTAGGCTGGATTCAGTATACACATCATCCACAATATCTAACACTGGCGGAATAGCAAGGGGTCTGTGTTGAGGTAATAAAAGGAAGTCTCTGAGCCTTTTCTTGGATTCAGAGTAATCCTGGCCTTCCCAATGGAAATGCTCCCTCATGGTATGCAAGGTTTCCCCAAAGGAGTAGTCCTCAGGCGGAGAGGCTGATGGAATTGACTCCTCAGCATCAGAATCCTCATAAGGAGGTAAAGAATATCCTAGGTCTGAGGAGGAATCTGAAGAGATGGACACCTGGTCGGATGAGTCATAGTCTGCATCCTGTCTAGGCCTTTTATCAGGAGGAGGATGGGAACCCCTGATCAGAGTGATTAGGTCTTCGGCCATTTTGTTGAGCATTTGTTTCTTAGGCATGGAGGCCTGTGCTGGAGAATGCTGTATTTGTTTCTTTGATTTTAAAGCCGGTTTAGACTTTGCAGAGGGTTTAATGCTTAACCGAGTATGTCTGAAAACACCCTCTGAAGCTATGGGCAGCTCAGCTACTCCGGATCCCTCTGAAGGGTTAGTTTCGGTAGGCTGAATAACTTGTGCGCCCGAAGGCCCAGCCATCTCCACGTGGGAGTCAGAGACGGCCTGTGGTTCTACAGACGCAGTCGTCAGGGGCTGTGAAGGTGCCTCGCTGAAAACCGGAGAACCGGCGACTGGCCTAGAAGACGCTTCGTCGTCAGTTTTGGGCCTCGGATGCCTATCCTTGTCTTTGCGTTTTTTTTGTATTCCAGTCGTCGGAAGTTCCGACGGCATGGTATAACTGAATTTTCTACCAAAATAATGTCTGGCAAAATCAAACCGACGTTTAATAGTGCGTTTGTTAAACCTAGCACAAAACCGACAACCAGTGACGTCGTGGTCTGGGCCTAGGCATGGGATACAATAAGAATGGAAATCCTTATGAGGTATTTGCTTCCCACAAGAATACAGTTATTAACCTTTATTGACATCGGTCTGAGGCAAGAAAAAGTTTCCCGAACGGGGTAATTAGCTTTGTAGATGACTTCGGTTCTGGATTCGGAATGAAAATCTCAGGAGACGGCCGACCGGCACTTGCGAACTGCTTTTGCTTCAGGCACCGCGCGGCAAGAAAGACTGAAGAAAATGGCGCTGGCCCTGCTGCTCTGACGTCAGGGAGGAGGCGACAGCAACCGACACCGGACCAAGACTTTGGAACTCAGGCCGACCGGGGAACTGCCTGACGGCAGGATAACCTAAGTGCAATGACTGCAGCAGTGTAACACGATGAACATCGTATGCAGTGTCCTATCCATTTTGAAATAGTCTGTTTTGAAATGGCTTTTCCCTGTGCTCCTGCAGCATATGCTACCAGTAATTGCTCAGATTTTCTTTTTTTTTTTTTCAATAATTTTTATTTTTATTTTTACATTAATAAATGTCACAGATAAAACCATCTTACAACATGACCGTGTATATATATACATACACACACACACACATTATATATATATATATATATATATATATATATATATATATATATATATAGATATATATATATATATATATATATATATATATATACACACACATATACATACATACACACATATATACATACATACATACACACATATACATATGTTATACATTGATGTCAAATACCACAGGATATAGGTCATACAACATATCTATTTACACTATGTACATAGATGCTTTCATTGTTAATTCCACAGTTATATAGACAGTATATACATTAAGTAATATCCAAGTTATTATTTAATATCTGAACTTGTATGTGTTCTTTGGTTCCATTATAGTGTATTTCTAAGTTGCTGTGTGATGAATTATGCTAATATGATGTTAAAGGTTTGTTCCCAAATTTCTCTGGATTTCATGTTTTTGTTTCTTTTATCTATTACTATTTTATGAGCTAAAAGGTGTTGTATGGCTACTTGTTTAAAACCCTCCCAAGAGATATTTATCGTATCTAGGCATTTAAAAGCTATATACAGTTTCATTAGTAGGAAAATTGTTAAAAAAGTGTATTTGCTTGTTTTCTTGGGATGTTGGGTGGGAGAATGTGTAACAGAGTGAATTCCCAAGTTAATGTTGATGTTTGATAACCCGTTTTTTGTAATTGTACCTTGAGAGAGTTCCAGAGTTTATAGACACATTTACAGCTCCAAAATACATGGATTAAGTCAGCTATCTGGTCCTTACAGTGTGGGCAGAAAGGTGATTTTGATGTGTTAAATTTGTGTAGGATTGCAGGTGTAAAATAAGCATTATTATTGATCATGAGCTGAGTGTATGCTAACTTTTTGAGGGGTAGAATCTTCAGTGTTAGATTGATTGCCTGGCTTATTTGCTGATCATCTATGGATGGTTTAATTTTTCTCCAGTAGTTAGAGAAGAGGAGGTCCTTCTGGTATTTGATTTCATTTATCATTTTATATGAATTAGTAATAGTTTTCTTTGTTGTGATAATAGTTTTCTAAAGCCTGCTACAAGTTTCTATGTCACTATTGGTCATAGTAATATTTTGGAGATAACTGGAACACAGTTCTTTGATTTGTCTTAGGATTATTATGTGTGATTTAGGGAGGTTTAAGTTGGTCCTCATTTCTTGTATTGAACAGTTAAGGTAGGGATAGATATCTTGGATTGTTTTATCTTTCAGTCTGGGAAAAGGGACTAAGTCCAGCATCTTATTGTTTATTTTAAATTTGGGTTTTATGAAGGGGTTGCAGTATTGTCATGGCATGTCTAAGGTTCAAGAATTGAAAGAGTTTTTGCGCTAGATTGATAGAATGTTTTAAGGGCTCTATAATGTTATAAGTTTGTATTTCTTTCTGCTTCAGGAATGGAAGTGCTTTGGGATTGAAACCTAGAGCTTTAATATATCTATAATATATTGTCATCCAGAGAGGAGACCAATTTTCCATTGACGGGTTATGTTCAGCTATTCTCAATATTCTGTTAGTGTTAATGATCGAGTAGTACATTTTAAAATCTGGTAGATTTAGTCTTCCTTTGCTTTTGGGGAGTGTTAATTTTGGATAGGAGATTCTGGTTTTTTTGGGTTCCCATATAAATTTTGCTAGGAAGGTATGAATTTGTTTGAAGAATTTATTATGTATTGTTGTCTGTGATGTCATGAATATATACATTAATCTAGGTAAAATGTTCATTTTGATTATTGATACTTTGGCCAAGAATGGTAGTTTTAGGTTGTTCCGTCTTTTGCAGTCTTGCATTATATTTTGCCATTTAAGGTTTACATTGTGTTGGTAGAAGTCTTTGTTACTCTGGAAAAAGGTGATTCACAGGTATTTAGTTTCTTCTTTAATTTTTATTGTGTTTGACAATGGTATTAGTGAGATGAGTTTGGGTGTTTTTAGGGGGAAAATATTAGTTTTATTAAGGTTTAGTTTGTAGTTAGACATAGTCGAGAAATGTTCAATTGCAGCTATTATTTTGTTTATATCTGAATTTGGTGTAGTGTAGTATATGTTCAGATCATCTGCAAATGCAGTGAGGTATATTTTGAAGTTGTGTATTGATGGAGGATTGTGATATGTATTTTGTTTAATGTATAGAAAGAGTGGTTCAAGGTATAGGTTAAACAGGAAGGGTGATGGTAGGCATCCTTGTCTTGTTCCGTTTTTTATTAGGATCCTATTTGACCAAGTTTTATTTATATACAGAGATGTGTATGGGTTGCTATAGAGAGTTTGGATGATCTGAATGAAGTTATTGGGTATATTAAAGTAGGGTAGTGTTTGGAGTAAGAATTCTAGATTAACCCTATCAAATGCCTTGTGGGCATCCACTACCATTGTGTAGATGTTGATATTGTATCGGTTAGCGTAGGATATTAGTGCATCTAATGTTAATGTATTGTCACTAGTCTGTCTATGTGGTGTAAAACCGGATTGTTCTGGGGAGAGGATTTTTCTATCAGATTTTTCATTCTGTTTGCAAGTATAGAGTTAAATATTTTAGTATCTATATTTAAGAGGAGATGGGTCTGTAGCTGTCGGGGGTTTTTGGGGTCTGTGTGTTCTTTTAATATAAATATAGTTTTAGAGGCATTAAAGTGGATATCATTTATTTTATAGTTTATTATGTAATTCAGTGTATAGTATAGTAGTTTGGCTATCAAGGGGGAAATGCTTTGTAAAATTCTGATGTGAGTCCATCCGGACCCGGAGCCTTATGCACTTTTAAGTGTTTGATTGTTGTAATAATTTCACTGATGGATATCGGCTCAGTTAGTTTTTTTTGTTGGTCTAAATTGAGTTTAGGGAATTTCAGTTTTTGAAGGAAAAGAGTTCTATCTTCCTTTGAGGTTTGTAGTATTTGTGCTCCATATATTTGAGAGTATATTTGTTCAAATGTTTTAATAATATCTTCATTTTTTGTGTAGTTTTTGTCTCTGTAGTTTATTTCTGATATATTGGAGGCATTTTTGTGTTGGCAGATAATTCTGGCCAGAGCTCTAGATGGTATTTGAGCTTCTTCTGCGTAAGTGGCTAACATTCTAGAAAGATAGGTTCCTGGTTTCTAACATATATAGATCCCTTTGCAGTTTTAAAAGTTCTGTTTCTGTTTGGTTCTTAGGGTTATTTATTAGTTCTTTTTCAAGATGCTCTATTTTCCCTTTCAGTATATGCTCCTCTTTCAGTTGTATTTTTATAGTATGCTGCTTTTTTGATAAACAATCCTCTGATTTGTGCTTTGGTTGCAGCCCATTCTATGTTAGTTGGTACTTGGGAGTTAGTGATATTTGTAAGAGCTATTTTTAGTATTGCTTCTGTTTCTTTTATTACATCCATTTTGGAAAGTAAATTAGGGTTTAATGACCAATTATGACCCCTATTCTCTAAATATATCTTTTGTCCCAGTTAATGTTCAGTGTGATTTTGGAGTGATCTGAAAAAAACCTGGTATGTATAGTTATTGTTGGGTCCATGTTAATGAATATGTCAGAGATTAAGAAGAAGTCTATCCTTGACCACATTTTGTGGCATTGCGAATAGAATGTGAATTTCCCTGTTTTATCTGCACTGTTCCCATGTTTAAAAGGGTCATATAGTTTGAAATCTTGTTTGAGTTCATTAAGGGCTAATGTGGCTTGTTTATTATGTGATTTGGTCAGATTAGATTTATCCTTTTCTGGGTTTTGATATGTATTCCAGTCACCTCCAATCACTACGTAGTGATCTTTAAGTTGTTTAAGGTTGGGTATAATGACATAAAAAAGTGTTGCTGGTTATTACAGGGTGCGTAAACATTAAGTACCATTATAGGTTTTGGTACTGTAGGACTACTAAATGTTACATAGCACCATCTTCCCTCCTTGTCAGCTTTGGTTTTAAGTATTTTTTCCTTAAATTTGTTTTTAATTATTATGGCGTTTGTTTTCCCCTCTGAAGCTATGATTTGACTTATCCATTTCTTTCTGCTAATTTCTGCCCATTGATCTGCAGTCAAGTGCGTTTCTTGTATTAGTATGAGGTTGGCTGTGGTTTTTAATGTAAGGTGTAAGAATAGTTTTCTTTTCTTCTTGTTTTGGAGCCCTTTAACATTCCATGATTCTATTTCCCACATTTATTTATTAGGTGTATTCCTTAGATATGCCATGTATATTAGTTTTGTTTTGTTAGTTTTGTATGTGTTACTATGTGATGGTTTAGGTAAGCATCTATTTATCCCGTCCTACACTGTGCCTAACCACTATATCCCTGGACCAGGAATAATCAGGGGGGGGGGAGGATGAAGGTTCATTATATGGTTTACCTTTACATCTAATCTTGGAATGTGTTTTCTTTTTAGATATAGATTTACTCCATAGTATCCCCTGTGTTACTATAAACAATGTGGACAAAGCTGAACAAACTAGTTCCCTCAACAAACACTGCTACTTAATATCCCTAGCCTCTTCCAACATATTATTTATACAGTGATGGTATTGCATTTAAGGTACAGCATGTATTGTTTTTGTCTTGTGACTAATTCTTTCTAATAGTATTTTTAAAACAGCATATTAATATACATTCCTCAGTAAATTATAGCAATATGTGTACCATAGTAATATTGTTAAACAATCAATCTTGTCATTTTTCTCTCATTTGACTTCTTTTTCCTCCCCTTTACTTATTCAGGTTTCGGCCTTCTTTGGTGCCTATAGTGATGTTTTTCCACATCCATCTGTGTGGGTTATAAAATATATACTTGGCACCTATTTAACAAAAGTAGGAAGTATAGAGAGACAAAAAAAAAAAAAAAACAGCTTAGCCAAACAGTCCTTCTGCTATAGTTGACATATTAAGGCTATATTTACATTATCCCAGGATTGTTAGGTTATTTTACTAATTTCCTGAGATTACTTCTCTCCAGGATCTTTTAACACATTTTTAGTATTTACATAAAACATTTAACAATTTTTCCCTTTTTTTCCCAATATTAATCTATGAGTTAGCATAATTCTGACAGTTTATTTCTTGCCTATTATTTAAGGCTGGAGTTTCATTCACCCACACAGTACTGGGTGTACTGTTTTAGTGAATGGTTCAGTTCAACAGTACCTTATTTCTTCAAGGTTTTGCTTGCAGGTTGGTTGACATCTATGGTGCAGCTTTCTTCTTTTAGCTGGTGCAGATCAATTTTCATTTTTCAGGCAGTAAAATCCTTAGGAGCTTGCTGAAATCCATTTTGTCTGACTGTTCTTAATGAAGCCATCAAAAGCCTAGGGGGACTGAATTTGCAAGCCAATATCCGAGATGGGAACTTCCTTCCTATATTCGTGAATCGGAAACAGCAGTTCATTTTTGGTTCCCACCCAGGCTGTACTTCCCTTTCCTGTGTTCCTCATGGCTCACATCAATGACCCAAGGGCCTAGACAGCAAGGGGAAGATTTCAGAGTTGGATCCCGGCTAGAGTGCTCGTGAATGGGGTCGTTTTTTCATCCAAGGGACCTTTATCTTTGTTTTTGTGTATTTATTTCACTTCTGAAGGTGGAATTTGCTTGAAAATAGCCAGGAATGTCTCTGTTGCCTCTTTGGGGTTAGCAACCATGTATTTAACCTCTTTGATGTAAAAGATTAACTGATTTGGATAGTTCATCTGGAATTTGATTTTTTTTTCTATTAGGAACCTGCAGTATGGAGATAGTAGTTGTCTTGCTTGTCTTATTTGTATTGGGAGGTCTTGAGCAAAGGATATTTTATTATTATTCCAAGTGAGTGTGCCTTTTTTCTTTGCTGCCAGTATGATTTTATTTACATCTTGGTAGTTTAATATTTTAATATAGACAGGTCTTGGTTTCAGTGATGTTTGCACTTCCCTCAGGGCTCTGTGGGCTCTCTCTATTGTTATTTGCTGCATTTCTTCAGATTCCTCTAGGAGGGAATTTATTATTTGCTTGATTGTTGGTATTAGATTGTTATGAAGTACAGTTTCAGGTATTCCTCTGATGATGATATTGTTCCTTCGAGATCTTGCTTCCAGGTCTGTTAATTTTGCTTGTAAGTTTTGTATTTCTTTGTCATGGGCATCAGTTTGAGAAATAGAGTCTATTTTTATTTCATTTTCTATTATTTTGGACTCAGATTTTTCCATTCTGGATATTATTTGGCTGAATGAGTCACCAAAGGTTTGAAATTGTAATAAGTCCTTTAATGCTTGCTGGATAGGTAATAAGGCAGATTTTATGTCTTCCAGATTAGCTGGCTGGTCTGTCTTGGATTTATTTGTATTTTTAGAGTTGTCAGTTTGTTGTCTTTTGTCTTTTTGAAGTTGTGTCTTTCTCAGGTGAGGCTAGTACTGAGAATTTGGTCTTAGTTGTTGTTGTTTCCATATTATTTTCCTCTTTTGACATCTTGTTGTATAGTGTTTTACCAATCTTGCAGTCAGATGCAGGGCCTTAGTAGCACTTTGCTTAAGCTGTTATTCAGAAATCTTAGTTAATCCTGCTGTTTCTGAGCTGAATCTGTCACTTTTTCTTCCTATTTTGTTTGCTGGATGATATTAGCAGTAAATATCTACAGTTATTTCTGTATTATTAACTCTGCGTTGCCTTCTGGGTTTGTTTTAATCCAGGGTATATCGAGACCTAGGTGATAGCAGTGCTCACAGAACAGCGGCCATTTTGAACTCAATTGCTCAGATTTTCTGAAAGCTTTGGCTCTGTCCAAGTAGAAGCGTAACTGCCTGCGAATGTCCAAAGAATTCAGTAGTCTCTCCCCTTTATTCTGTGTTTTTGGATGAAAAGTTGGCAAGTGAATAGTTTGGTTTAGAGCCACACTGGAAACCACCTTTGGCATAAACGTAGTGTTAGTTCTTAAAGACACCCTGTCCTGGTGGAAAATGAGGAAAGGTTCCACTGCCATTAGTGCCTGTAATTCTGAAACTCTTCGAGCTGATGTTATTGCCAGGAGCAGAGCAGTTTTCCAAGAGATATATTTTAATTCTGCTGTGTTAGCTGGCTCAAAGGGAGGTAAAATTAATTTTTCCAAAACAAAGTTGAGGTCCCATGTTGGAGTAGGTGCTCTACGGGGCGGTCTTATGTTTTTAGCCCCTCTGAGGTACTGTTTTAGCAAAGGATTAGAGAAAATTGGTGGATCCGTGTTGTAATGAGCAGAGATGGCAGAGGCGTGGATCTTGATGGATGAAAAAGAGAGGCCTTTGTCCAACATCTCAGTTAAATATTGTAGAATCTGAGGAATGTTTGGGACAAGAGGGTCAAGGCTGTGAGTCTGGTTCCAGGCACAGAATCTCTTCCATTTATCAGAATAGGCTTTCCTGGTACTAGGCCTTCTGGCCTCCAGAATGACATCCATAACAGTTTTGGAGAGAGGCATTGCTTGCTTGACTAAGGAATTTTCCATGCAGCTAGGTTTAAGGTCTTTAGCTGACTGTGAAGTATCTGACTATTGTGCTGAGTCAGCAGATGTGGGATTTGAGGCAATATCCAGGGTGGTTCTTGTGCTAAATTCTTTAAGATTGGGTACCAGTGCTGGCGTGGCCAGTCTGAAACAATCAGGATCATCTTTGGCTCTTCTTGCCTGGCTTTTATGAGTACCTTTGGAAGGAGAGGTAGTGGAGGGAAAGCGTATACTTGTAGGTTTTTCCAGCTGAATGAGAGGGCATCACTTTCCATGCTTGTGGATGGTAACTCCTTGTGCAGAATTTCTGTAGCTGGCAGTTCATTGGGGATGCAAACAGATCTATGTCCGGGCTCCACCATTTCTGTGTTATCATTCTGAATATTTGTGGATTCAATTCCCATTCATGGGGATCCATGATGTTTCTGTTTAAGTCATCTGACAGTGTGTTTTTCTCCCCTGGCAGGAATTGTGCTTGCAGATGAACTTGATAGTTTAGAGCCGTGTTCCACAAGGTCATGGCTTGTCTGCAGAGGGGGTAGGAGTGAGTGCCCCCTTGCTTGTTTATGTACCACATAACTGTGGTGTTGTCTGTCTTTAGTAATAGTTGTCCTGGATGCAGCAGGTCCTTGAAAGCTATAAGGGCATTTTGTACAGCTAACATCTCTTTTTGATTGATGTGAAGATGCCTTTGTTCTGCGGGCCACTTGCCCTGAATACATTTTCCTGCCATGTGTGCTCCCCAGGCGTAATCCGATGCATCTGTTGTCAGTGTTTGCCTGTCTGTGGGTTGAGTAAAAGGCTGTCCCTTGTTGAGGTGACAAGCTTGAACCCACCATCGAAACTCCTGTTGAAGGCAAGGAATTAGTGGTATAACGGTTTCCAAACTTTGACAGTGTTGAGACCATACATTCTTTAGGTACCACTGTAGTTTCCTCATATGCAGTCTGGCATAAGGAATTAGTAGTATGCAAGATGCCATGTAACCCAAGGCCTGCAGAATTTTTCTTGCAGGGAGTTGGGTTTTTGTTGCCATCAACTGAAAGTATTGAGTCAGTTGTCCTTGCTTGTCTGGCGTGAGATAAGCCATCTGGGCCGTTGTGTTCAAGCTGGCACCCAGGAATATTATCTCTTGTGCAGGGCACTAGTTTTGATTTCTTTTCATTTACTGTGTACCCCAGGCAACTTAATAACTTTTTTACAAATGCCAGATGCTCTAGAAGAATGTCCTTGCTCTCTGAATCAGGCAGTCGTCCAGGTACGGATAAATTTGAATTCCTTTCTGTCTGCAAAATGCAATTACTGGTGCCAGGCACTTTGTGAAGACCATGGGCGCAGTAGATAAGCCAAAGGGCAGTGCAGAGAATTGATAGTGCATTGAACCTGCTATGAATCTGAGGTATCTTCTGCAGTTTTGTCTGATAGGGACATGCAGGTATGCCTCCTAGAGGTCCAAGGTCACGAGCCAAGCTTTCTTGCCCAGCATGCGAAGAAGCTGCTGTAGTGTCAACATTTTGAATTTCGGAACATCCAGGTAAGTGTTTAAAGAAGAAAGATCCAGAATGGGCCTCCGGGCTTTGTCCTTTCTGGGAAGCAGAAAGGATCTTGAATAAAATCCTTGTCCTTGCTCTAGTGGTGGTACCTCTTGAATAGCTCTCATTTCCATGAGTGCTGTAATTTGTTTTTGAGCCTCTGCCCATTGATTTGGCGGCAGATTTGGCATTCCTTTTAACCTTGGCAGAGTGTGAAAGTGGAACCTGTAACCTCGCGATACAATGTTGAGAACCCATTTGTCTTTGGTGATCATATGCCAATTGTGACAGAAAAGTGCCAGTTTTCCTCCCAAGGGGGCTGCCAAGAGAGAGTTGTTTGGCAGCTGTAATGGGAAGTCATTGAGGCTGCTTTTTATATGGTTGGGGCCTGTCTTCCCCTTCTTTCTGGCCTGGTGCACCCCATTATCGAGGCATGTAAGGACCTTGTGGTTAACCTCTACCTCTTGGACGTCTGTATCTGCCCCTTTGAGGTCTGTCTGTAACAGGAAAGGACCAATTCTTTGTTGGCCAATTTCTGCTAAATCTTGGAGGCTGAACCTGTAAGAAATCCTTCACCGTTTGCATAGATTTTGCCTTATCCTCCATTTTCTTTAATACCTCTTCTGCCTTAACTCCAAATAACACATCCTGCTGCAAAGGTGCATCCAATAATTTTGCTTTAACATGATCTGGTAACGTATGTTCTTTTAACCAAGCATGCCTTCTAATGACAGAGCCTGTAACTGCTGCTCTACAGGAGGCCTCTAAAGAATCAAAACCACATTGCAAAGTATGCTTTCCCACTTGTTCAGCTGCATGCAATAAATCCTGCATTTCTTTAAAATTAGGAGGATCTGAATCTGAAAGCATTTTTTGTTTTAACTGAGACATCAAAAATTGCTGATATTTTAGCATGTGAAACTGGCAATTTAAGGCTCTCATTGCTAAGGTTGCAGATGTATAAACTTTCTTTCCCCATCAGTCCAGTGCTCTGGAATCTCTGTCAGAGGGGACTGGATTTTTTGCTGATGAGGCCTTAATCCCTTTGGGTCCCTGAGAAATAGTTTCAGGGTCAGCAACAGGGCTTTTATACAGAAATTTGTGCGAGTCAGGGACTCTGTAGTATCTGTCAGGTTTAACTGGGACTGGAGGTAAGGAGTCAGGATTTAAGCTGGATTCAGTATACACACCATCCACAATGTCTAGCACTGGTGGAATAGCAAGGGATCTGTGTTGAGGTAATAAAAGAAAGTCTCAGAGCCTTTTTCTTGGATTCAGGGTAATCCTGGCCTTCCCAATGGAAATGCTCCCTCATGGTATGTAAGGTTTCCCCAAAGGAGTAGTCCTCAGGCGGAGAGGCTGATGGAATTGATTCCTCAGCATCAGAGTCCTCATAAGGGGGTAAAGAATATCCTAGGTCCAAGGATGAATCTGAAGAAATGGACACCTGGTCGGATGAGTCATGGTCTGCATCCTGTTTGGGCCTTTTATCAGGAGGGGGATGGGACCCCCTGATCAGAGTGATTAGGTTTTCGTGTTTCTTAGGCATAGAGGCCTGTCCTTGAGAATGCCATATTTGTTTCCTTGTTTTTAAAGGAAGCTTAGACTTAGCAGGGGGTTTAATGGTTAACTGAGTAGGTCTGAAAACACCCTCTGAAGCTTCGTGTTGCTCAGCTACTCCGGATCCCTCTGAAGGGTTAGTCTCGGTAGGGTGAAAAACTTGTGTGTCTGAAGGCCCAGCCATCTCCACGTGGGAGTTGGTAGGCTGAAAAACTTGTGTGTCCGAAGGCCCAGCCATCTCCACGTGGGAGTTGGAGGCGGCCTGTGGTTCTGGAGAAGCGGTCGTCAAGGGCTGCGAAGGCACCTCGCTGAAAACCGGAGAACCAGCGACCGGCCTAGAAGAGGCTTTGTGGGCCTCGGATGCCTGTCCTTGTCTTTGCACTTATGTATTCCAGTCATCGGAAGTTCTGACGGCATGGTGTAATTAAATTTTCAGCCAAAATAATGTCGGGCAAAATCAAACCGACGTTTAATAGCGCGCTTGTTAAACCTAGCACAAAACCGACAACCAGTGGCATCATGGTCTGGCCCTAGGCATGGGATACAATAGGAATGGGAATCCTTATGAGGTATTTTGCTTCCCACAAGAAATACAGTTATTAACTTTTACTGACATCGGTCTGAGGCAAGAAAAAGTTTCCCCAACGGGGTACTTAGCTTTGTAGAAGACTTCGGTTCTGGATTCGGAATGAATATCTCAGTAGTCGGCCGACCGGCACTTGCGAACCGCTTCTGCTTTGGGCACTGGGTGGCAAGAAAGACTGAAGAAAATGGCGTCAGCTGCATCTTATATACCCCTGTCGCACTGATGTCAGGGAAGAGGCGACAGCAACCGACGCCGGACCAAGACTTTGGAACTCAGGCCGACTGGGGAACCGCCTGACGGCAGGATAACCCAAGTGTAATGACTGCAGCAGTGTAACACGATGATCATCATCTTCCACTTACTGTGGTATATTTTTTTTGTGGCTGGCTTCTGAGAAGCTGACATAATCTTGAAAACTGTATAAGAAAGCATGGCATCTCTGGCAATGGCCAAAACTGGAGAAAACGTGGTTTATTTCATGGATTTCTGGTCCAGTGGAGGCAATCCAGACGTGTGAGTTAGCAGATCTAGACAATGATCCAGCATCCATGAGGAAGTACTAATAGAGGCCTTGCACAGTCTTGCTTTCTGGATAAACTTGTTCATTTGAGGTAAGTGGAGAGAAGCATACAACAGACATGGGGGTCCACTGTGGACCACAGCATCCCTCAATGACTGAACATATGGGGGGGGAATCAGGGCAAAGTAATTGCTGTATTTGTTGTTGAGATATGAAGCAAAGAGGTTGCAGCAAGGTTAGCCCTAGAGACAGAAAATCAGCGTTGTCATTGTTGGCTTGAGGGACCACTTATGATAATCCTGCGCAATCTGTTCGCTACATGCATGGAATTAGGGTGGTGTACAGGGAATTATGGGTAGGGGAGGAGTCAGAGCACTGAAACCAATGAAGCTTCAGAGTCGGTGCCAAGGTCAGATCCATTCAGATCTAAGAAGCTATGTGTAGAATCGGACAAAAGTAAACACCATTGGATTCAATTTTCTGCAAACAGATTGTCTCCAATGTTTAAGTTTTCCTTTCTGGAAAAGTTTTGTCAAGAGCAACTCGCTTTCTCATGGGCAAGTTTGGGGCATACATATGATGTGCCCTTTCAATCAAAAATTTTGCTGTTATGAGCTCATCTGAAGAGAACTAACTTCTACTTTTTTCAGCCTTTTGTAATTTCATTCTACACATTAATTCAGTGTTGCACTTATTTTAAACACCTCTAAATGCATTTGCTTTAGTTCTCCTCCAAATTACTGGAGCCAACTCCTGCTTTTTTTGCTGAACACCTACAAGTTTCTTCCCAGCCAAAAGTTTTCTCTTCTCCTTTTCAAGTTGATTTTCTGATACTTTCTCCAAATTACTTATTTGCTGGCATCTAACCAGTGTAATTGTAAGCCAGTAACTGAATTTCATCCAGTTTGATTGTTTTAGGGGCTTTTCTGCATACAGAAGAGCTCTAATAAACCAGTTGATCATGATAGCCATCTTGAAAGTCCAAACTTCAGTCTCCTCTTGGAGCATCAAGCCACCCTTTCCTTGCGGCAGAGTGTTATCATGGGACAAATAATGGATCCTCCCTCATACAGGAGGGTCCATTTCCCACAAGCAAGTCAAGCAGGGCTGCACAAGCCACTGAGGAGTGGTGTCATACTGCCTCTGGTTTTAGTGCTGGCAAGTAAACAGGTGGAAGGCCTATAAGCTAGCACAGTTGAAGGCTGTTGTATGTTATGGAGGTGTGGTCTACTTGTTCCACCCCACCCCTCATTTTCTATACATATCTAGACCAGGACTTTCCTGCATTCCAGTAGTTTCTATCAAAATTATGAGGATTTCTGATCTCTCCAATCACATCTCCACAACCCTGCTCTGAGGATAGATGAGCACTGGCAACGTTTCCTCATTCTATCCTCTCCTTCTCCACATCAACAAATCCCATAGCCACTAACTAAACTCAAGTCACCTGATTTATAGTCAGGGCTTTATCTTCCTATAAAACAGAGTTGGCAAGGTGAGATAACACAAATACTGCTCTATTCGATCTTTCCAGCCAACTCCCCACAGAACAGGCTCGCCAATCAAACTTCAGTTACCAGGGTTACAGTTAGTGCTCCATCTCTCTACACTAGAAAACCAACTACAACATAAAAGTATAAATCAAATTGTCTGGTAATGGTAGAAAAATATCCAAGAGGATCCAACTACCCCTTCCTCTGTCAACACAGACACACACACACCAATGTAATCTAAGGAATGAATATCCCATTAAGTAAAACAAAGATTGTTAAAACTGGCACAATATGAGTGAGAAGGCATCACAATGTCATGACAAGGATAGGTTTCTCAACATTTTAAGTGTCAAAACTGGACTGGTTTGCCATTGAATTATTAATTTTTCCCCACAGTTCTATAGTACGAGAGAGTGAGTGAGTGAGTGCGAGACAATCCAGAACATTTAGGAGATGTAGGTCATAAAACTTGAGGGATGTTTTGGACAGATGGGATGCATTTCTGTAAATATGACAGAGCAAAATGGCTTTCAGTAAAAAAAAAAAAAAAAAAGAGAGACAACTTCATAGAATCAAGAGCAAATTCCCACCTTATCTCCACCCTACTTTATGCCTCTCCAGTATATACCAACCTAAGGCAATGCGATCTAAACAAGCTAGATACCTGCTACAACAAAATCGCAAAATTCGCCACAGGGGCATCCTACCATAGTCACCACTGTCTCTCACTTGCTGAACTGGGCTGGCTTGAACTCCCTCACCTCCTTCAGTGGTATCAACTCTCACTCACCCACAAACTAGTAAACCATCCACTAAATGTCCCATCCCTCCAGAATCTACTCCAACCCTATCGCACCACCAGACCACTAAGATCCAGCAACAAAAATCACTTGCAGATCACTAAAGCCAATAACTCTGCTGGTGAAGCACTATTCTCTTGCGCCATAGCCAAATTATGGAACTCACTCCCACCCACAATTACCTCCATACCATCATGCACCAACTTCAAAACTTTATTAAAAGCGCACCTAAAAACATGCTGGCTATGCCCTTGCAACTCCCACTCTAATATCATCCACCCCATCCAACTACTACCTTTCTTTCACCTCCACTAACTACCTTGATGATAGCAAGCTCAGATGCTCATAAGCCTAGTACTTATTATACAGCAGGAACTTCTCATTGTTACATTTGTTAAAGCCTGTTATGTACTTCACAGATAAAGATTCTAGTTGTCTACTGATGTACTATGTTCTTCATCTGTAAATATGTTGCAAGTAATTTATATGTTAAATTGTTAATCACTATGTAATCCAATGTAACTACTGTCTGTTTATTTTACTGTGGAGCTTTTCTCCCCGGACCTCCGCTGAAAATGGACCCACGTCCAGTCGGACACTCCCGGTCAACAAATTTAAATAAATAAATAAATAATAAATAGAATTGAAATATTTTGTACTCTGTAGGGGAGACATCATACACTTTCACAATGAATACAGTTTGAATATAGTTATTCCTAATTTCATTCGAGAAAAAAAATGACGTTCACAGACATTCATCTGAAGAAATACCGGGTTATTATCTTGCATTACATTTCCATTTCAGATTTTTTAAACAAGGTGATTTTTGCCAAAAAAACAAAACAAAACAAACAAAAACACTCCAGTGGCTGAGTTTATTGAAAGGCACATCAGTAATCCTCAAACTGAGCCATCAAATATATACCATTGACTGTGCATGCACACACCAAAGTTCACAAGTCAAAAATATTGAAAAGGTTTTCTGACAGCAGGACTACAGAGACTTTGGAGTTACTCACTCATTTAATAGGTTTTGGCATGCAAATTACTACACCTGAAAAAAATCAAGCAACAAAATTATCTTTAAAATCTGCACTTGACTAGCACACTGTCCAGAGTTTGTTCCTGCCTTATATTGCCGATTGCTGGGTTAAGTAATAGCAATCTATTACCTGGAATTAGTAAAGTGGGTACCAAAATGGAAAGCTGTTCAAAACCATCTGCACTGCAATGTACCATACACTTGTGCAGTAAGTCCCATACCATGATAAAAGGGGATGGGGCTTGTGCCATACCATGATAAAAGGGGGTGGGGCTTGTGCACAATCTATAACCAGGCAACTGTCTTGCCAAGGTCCTTCATAACCATTACCTTTGTGTCTTTCAAAGCATACCTACATTAGATAGTTTTTGAAGCACTTCTTTAACAAGCATGTTTCTTCAACAAGCAAGGTTACATACATTTGTTATTTTTTTCTTTAAAGTTTGAAATATAAAAATGTTACATGAATACTGCACTGTGAGAAGATGAACTCTTCATTGCTCTCAGTGATCCACTGTAAAATGTTATTGAAACACTGAAAATATTTTTTGTCGCTACTTTCATCCAGGCAGCGATCCCACTGCCACCATATCCTTTGCTGGGTCTACCGGCCACTCCAAACTACCACCGGACTAATACAGACTTTTTTAAATCTGGGGCAGTGAGGATTCCAAGGGTATCCTGGAGATCACTATATTTAACATTCATCCAGAGTGGGTACCTTTAAGCCCACCCCAATTTTCTCCCCTCCACCATGATGTGTGCCCTAGAGAAAACCACAAAAGCACCAGCTTCCAAACGCACCGGTACTCTCGTCAACTTTATTGTAATTAAAATGTCAATCCAACATGGTAAAAAGTAACCACTTGCTCTCAAATAAAACTCTAAACAGAACTACTCAAGTTAATTTTGTTGTGTAAAGCGCTTTTCTTCCGGATCTTATCCGGACTTCTTCAGACAAAAAGTACCACTATATTCAACTGCTTTTAAATACTTGCACCTGTTTTCAAGAACCTATCAGGTTCAAACATTCCAGTTAAAAAATTAAAGCGATATTTACTTTTCTAACACCATCACATTTGGATGATTAATTAAAACCACGTTCGTTAAAATACTTTCCTATAAATCAAAAGATGAAAATTTCAGCAAATACAAAGTTCAGTCTATACTGTGCATAATTAGTTCTTCCTACAATCCCAAAGCAGCCTCATGTGTTGTCATTCCCTGTCCGTAAACAATTAACCATTCTTGTCAAAACTCAGTAAGGATGTTTATTTATTATATACCCCCTATGTATTATTATACCATATATTTACCAACAAACAGCAAACAGTAACTAATAAAAGATTGGGTACGAATTTAGATGGTGGAGAGAATAACAGTGAGAGTTATATAAATGAGGACATCGACTTTCCCGAAGTATATAACAGAGACATTAACAGTAGCTATAATGGACAAGATCAAGAACACCACCACCCCCCAAACTTAAACCAAAACCAATGGCATCAACAACAGCCACAACAACAACAAAAAAACTACAGAGGGGGGAGGGGGAACAATTGGAACACCAATCGACAGTTCCCATCCAACAAGAAATACAACACTCGCAGCACCAAGAGGAACTAACTTTTCCACCATGCAAAATAGTGTTGAACAGTGAAAAAGACTTTAAAATTTACAACTACACAGAATTCCATATTGATGACACCTTAGTCGAACTATTTTCAAAGGGACTAACATTTGTACCGGCTAATAACGTCAGCATATCTGAACTTCTGGTTGACCTTAAACTGTTTATACAAAAATTAAATTGGACTGTTCTAATGGGAAATTCATCGTACAATGACAACGAACTAAGGGTAGCCAGCACATTTAATCCACCTTGTAATTCTATTATTAATATGTTTGAAATGCTATGTGAACATGATTTTAGACAAATAGTAGCTGATAACAATCAAAAGCATACTAGGAATAAGGAGAACATCACTAATGAAGAATGGCACTTATTAAAAATAGTTAGGTCCCTCCCAATTAGATTTATGAAACCAGACAAAGGAGGGGGCCTAGTAGTGATGTATAAAGAGGACTACAACAGGAAGATAACAGTCCTAGAAAAAGATACCTATGAAGAAGTAAGTTTGAATCAACTTAATATAGCATACAATAGAATTAAAATGTTTCTTGGTGACCTCTTTATTGACGGGTTGATAGATATACAACTGAACTACTACTTAACTATGTTGGCACCTAGACTACCACAAGTATTTGGAATACCAAAAATACATAAAGGGTTGAATGATCCACCCTTTAGGGCATTAGTGGACGCAAGGCAATCTATCACATACCCATGTGCGAAAGTTGTGGACCTAATATTGAAAGAATTTGTGGAGAGGGAGTCACAAATTTGTAAAGACTCATGGTCCTTTTTGGACCAATTAAACAATCTGACTTTCCACAAGGAACACAACTTTTTGACAGTAGATGTATGTGATGTATATTCATCTATACCACAAGACTTGGGTACTAACTGGGTAATAGAACATATTAGGAACAAAGGAGCAACAGAGAATGACACTAGACTAGTGGAACAATTGTTGGATATTATTTTGAAAAACAACTACTTCATGTTTAATAACAGGTTGTTCTTACAAAAAATAGGTGTCACCATGGGGTCCCCAGTAGGGGCAAGTTTTGCAAACTTGGTAATGGCCCACTGGGAGACCAATTTTGTTTTCCAGTCTCAATGGAAAGAAAAAATTATGTTTTACACAAGATTCCTGGATGACATCTTTATATTAAATTAAAGGTGACAACTTAGTAGAATATTTAAATACAAGTCACTTTTTAAAGTTCACTAAGAATTATCAGGAACAAAAGACCCATTTTTTAGATGTGGAATTATGTAAGAACAACCAGGAAAGTAGGTATGTAGCAAAAATCTATAGGAAAGAAACCTATTCAAATTCTTTCTTGCACTTTACCAGTTTGCACCCATTGCACCAGAAAAAAAATCATGCGGCAAGAATGGTAAGTACAGGAAGGGACTTTGAGGAAGAATGTAATTTACTTTATGAAATGTTCAGGCATAGAGGATACCCAGAGTGCTTTTTGACCAACATATTTCAAGAAGTGAAAGTTAAGAGGACCTTGGGTATCTACAAACCTATTTTAGATAGTTGTACCATAGATATAATTAGTACAACTACAAGTACAGCTTTAGAAACAGGAGTAGAGAAAATGTTGTCCACAGACGTGACTGAACACAGCATAAACTGCAGAAAAAGCTTCTCACTTTCCTTTATTTTAACATATACTCCTATAGCAGTGGACATCCAGAATACGGTAAAGTATTGGTCATTACTAACAATTGATAAGGACATTTTTAACAAAATAGGTGAGTCACCTACTATCACATTTAGACGAGGTACTAATTTAAAACAACTTTTAGAAACACCGTATAGACCTGCAAAGAACAATGCAGGCACACGAAAATGTGGTACATGTAAATATTGCCACTATGTGGATAGTGAGTACTTTTATTATTAGGAAGGGGAGATTTAACATTAAAGGAATATACAATTGTAACACCAAGTCAGTTGTTTACCTAGCACAATGTGATCAATTTCCAGCATTCTATGTTGGTAAAACCGACCGCCGACTGAGGGACAGGATTTACGAACACCTGTATGCAATTAAGAAGAAGAGAATGGACAATGCACTAGCTAGACATTGTGATGGAAACATGGGGCATAGTTTTAAATTTAAGATCACTTCACATTTTAACCATTTAGTAGACAACAGGAAATATATAGACGACAGTATAACCAAACTTTTGTTGGAAAGAAGCGAACTTAATTGGCAGTTACGTTTGGAGGCTAATTAAGCACCAGGACTCAATGAAACATGCTCTATATTATGTATATTAAAATTAAAGAGTCTATTTAGATGAAAGAATAAGGTACCTTACTAGTTATATATTCTTAGAGTAGAAAAAGAACTGAAAACAGAGACCTTTCCACACCTATAGATCATACATATCTAATTATAAACTATGAATGACACATGTGGTACTAAGTTTTAACTTATTCTTTGGTAGTAATGGTACCCATTATGCCCAATTTGTTGTTCATGATTCATACCTAAACAAGTAAGGTGAGAGTAAAAATATTTTAAATGACATAGGTATATTTATAGGGAACAATATAAATAACAACATTTTAGTAAATAGGTACTAACATCAGTGATTTGAACATTGTAACTAGTGGCGATTATTCTTCAACCAAACATAGAAATGACATTATAAAATAAGTGATTCGCCCACAAGAGAAACGAGTGGAAATAAACAGTTTGGGAGACATCGTACGAACTACACACGTAAAAAGGTATACAACAACATTGGACACGAGAGGGAATTAGAAAGGTAGACACCGGTAAGGGTATATAAGGAACCCTGCCCGCGGGCCATTATGGAATGAGTGGTATGATTTAACTACCATTATAAAACGGCAGTGTAAGGGTACTTATACAGGAAGGATGACCAACATTGTATTAATAAACAAACAACTTGTTGGAAGATAGCGGACGTAGTTTTGAGTATAAGTAACTTATAGTAACAGTGGAAAGATGCTAAATATATGGTATAATAATACATAGGGGGTATATAATAAATAAACATCCTTACTGAGTTTTGACAAGAATGGTTAACTGTTTATGGACAGGGAATGACAACACACGTGGCTGCTTTGGGATTGCAAGAAGAACTAATTATACACAATATAGACTGAACTTTGTATTTGCTGAAATTTTCATCTTTTGATTTATACGAAAGTATTTTAATGAACGTGGTTTTAATTAATCATCCAAATGTGATAGTGTTTGTAAATATCGCTTTAATTTTTTAACTGGAATGTTTGAACCTGATCGGTTCTTGAAAACAGGTGCAAGTATTTAAAAGCAGTTGAATATGGTGGTACTTTTTGTCTGAAGACGTCTGGATAAGATCCGGACGAAAAGCGCTTTACACAACAAAATTAACTTGAGTAGTCCTGTTTAGAGTTTTATTTGAGAGCAAGTGGTTACTTTTGGATTGACATTTTAATTACAATAAAAAGTTGACGAAAGTACTGGTGCATTTGGAAGCTGGTGCTTTTGTGGTTTTCTCCCGTTTGTTTTTGTTTATTGGTGCTTTTATGATGTGCGCCCTAACAGCCTCGGAGGGATCGTCTGTGTCAACTTCCCACTTCCAAAAGGAGCTGACTTCAGCATGCTGCCCTGCCCCTCTGTTATGGTACATCATGTGGGACTCCCAGTCCCCACCAGCAAACTCCGACCGCTTTGTGCGCCCATGCCCTCATCCAAGAATGGGCATGCCCACCCCTATTCCCACTCTGTCAGTCACCTGAGCTGCTAAATGAACCCAGGTTGTCTTAGCTGAGGGTTGCCAGACGTCCCTATTTGGGCAGGACTGTCCCGGGATCGGCAGCCTGATCCTGAGTCCCACACTGCTGGTTTAAATCCCAGGCAGCCTCCGCTTTCTTTTTTTTTTTTTGAATGGCCCGTATATGGGCCAATCAAAAAAAAAAATCAAATCGCAAAACAGAGCTACTTCTGTTTACTGCGGAACTGCAATGTTTCGCATTAAACAGAAGTAGCTTCGTGTTTATTTATTTTTGATTGGCCTGGGCCAATAAAAAAATAAATAAATAAATAAGCACAGAACTACTTTTGTTTAATGTGGAACTCTGATGTTCTGCATTAAAGACCTAACGTGGAAGACCTTTTTTTTTTTTTTTTTCTCACAGTAAGACGTTGTCCTGTTCGATTCTCAGCTAAAGCGTCTTCTGTGTGGAGACATGCGTGAATGGGCGTACCTTCGTTGAAGGTTGTGCAACAGGGCTGGCAACTCGGCACGTAAAAATCTACTGCCAATCATTAGCGGACCGGAGTTCCGCTGTGGTGACCCCTCCCCTAACCGGGAAAAGCCGAAAGACACAACAACAAGTCTTCACTTGCTGTGAAAGGCTTTTTTTGTCCCTACCTGACCAGTCGGAAATCTGGCAACCCTGTCTTGGCTGTAGTTATGGCTTTATCCCTCTATGCCACTGGAGTGCTACATCACTGAAACATTCGTATTTGTATTCTAAGTATGTGCCCCTTCAGTTTGTTTTGGTAGGTTGAGAGAATTTTTTGTTCCCTTACCTCTGCAGGAAGATTATTTCAATGGCATTATCAGTTTATGGAATGTTCTTCCACCAAACTGATGCCCCAAATGCAGGTCTTCTCAGTATGGTGGTTTGCAATTATGGACATATTTATTAGAATCTTAAGCTTCTATTAACAATTAGCATCTTCTTATTGCTGCTTCCATTTGAGGGTGGCTTTAAACAGCATCAGGTTTCGTCTGTTGAATTTATTAGAAAGATAGCTTTGCTGACCATCCTACGCACTAAGTAAGAGACAGAAGACCACCCTGACTCTTAGCAGCAGATGTTACCTCTGAAGTGCAAGTTTTACTTGTCACAATTCCACATTCTCCTTAGGAGCTGTTGGAACCACGAATGAGACCCCAGAGATGGTAGACATGCCTGGGTCAAACACCGAAGTGCCAAGTCAGTTCCAGTACTCATAAAGTACAGTTTTGTACCTACCATAAATGTAGATGTTCGAGTGTACATACTGCTGCAGTCATCACACTTGGGTTATCCTGCCGTCAGGTGGACCCGCAGTCGGCCGAATCCCAAAGTCTTGGTCCGGCGTTGGTTGTCGTCACTTCTTCCCTGACGTCAGTGCGACAGGGGTATAAAAGAGGCAGCCGATGCCATTTTCTTCAGTTTTTCTTGCCCCAGATGTCAGGTGCCCCCAACTAGGAAGGCAATACAAATAACTATGCAAAATACCTTAGTAGATAAACAATAGTACTAGCTGTTAGCAAATACACCATATATGCATGCATCCATTAGATTGATGTACATGGAGTTTTAAAGTAACACCCTGGCATGTAGAGGGGATGGTGGGAGGGTAACCTGGACTGCAGCAGTATATACACTCGAACATCTACATTTATGGTAGGTACAAAACTGTACTATGTTCATCATGTAATACTGCTGCAGTCATCACACACTGGGTTGAATCCCAAAGCTATGGATGGGTGGCTGGTACTAAACTGGGTTAGGTGAAGCTAGGATGCCCTGCAGAACTGCAGTGGCAAAACCAGCTCTGGTTTTTGAGTATAATGGAAGGTGGTAGTGCTTGGTAAAGGTATGCACTGAACTCCAAGTAGCTGCCTCCAGAATGTCCTTGGCTGGAACCCCCCGAGAAAGGCTGCTGAGGTTGCTGTAGCCCTGGTAGAATGGGACCCAATATTAACAGGCACTGCTTTCCCATGGTGCGAGTAGCAAAAACGGATACAATGTGATATCCATTTGGAGATGGTCTGTTTTGAAATAGCCTTTCCTTGTGAACCTGCAGCATAGGATACAAAGAGTTGGTCAGTTTTTCTGAAGGTCTTTGTCTTATCCAAATAGTAACGTAGTGGTCTGTGAATGTCCAAAGAGTGAAGGAGTCTTTCTCCTTTATTCTGGGGGTTTGGATAAAAGGTGGGTAAATGAATGGTCTGATTCAAAGCCACACTGGATACTAGCTTTGTCATAAAGGTAGGGTTAGTTCGTAAAGAGACTCTGTCCTGATGGAAAATGATGAAAGGTTCCACTGCCATAAGTGCCTGTAGTTCTGAGACCCTGTGTGCTGAGGTGATAGCCAGCAACAGAGCTGTTTTCCATGACAAGTATTGTAGTTCTGCTGAGAAGGCTGGTTCGAAAGGAGGCAGTGTTAATTTTTCTAAAACGAAGTTGAGGTCCCAAGCTGGCGTTGGGGGTTTTCGGGGGGTCTTATATTCTTAGCCCCTCTGAGAAACTGTCTTAGTAAAGGGTGTGAGAATATGGGAGGATCCGTATTATATTGAGCTGAAATGGCTGAAGTATGGATCTTAATGGATGAGAAAGAAAGGCCTTTGTGTAGCATCTCAGTTAAGTATTGCAGTATTTGAGGAATGTTTGGTATCCAAGGATTTTGGCCTTTAGCCTGGTTCCATGCACAAACCATGCACAAAATCGTTTCCATTTGTCTGAGTAAGTTTTTCTGGTGCTGGGCCTCCTGGCCTCCAAAATGACATTCAGGACATCCTTTGAGAGAAGTGTTGATTGATAATTCAAGGTATTCTCCATGCAGCTAAATTTAAAGTCCTGAGCTGACTGTGAAGGATCTGAGAGTTTTGCTGAGTCAACAGAAGTGGGAATTGAGGTAAGATCCATGGAGGGCTGTGAGTCAAGGTCCTTAGTAATGGGTACCAGTGCTGATGTGGCCAGTCCGGAGCAATGAGGATCATTTGAGGTCTCTCTGATCTGACCTTCAGTAATACCTTGGTCAAGAGAGGTAGTGGTGGGAAGGCATAGACTGTCAATGCTGTCCATCTGAATGATAGGGCGTCCACTTTCCAGGCTAGGGAATGATAAGTCCTTGTGCAAAATTTCTGTAGTTGGCAATTGTTGGGGGAGGCAAATAGATCCATGTCTGGGCATCCCCACCTTTGAGCTATCATTGAAAATACTTGTGGGTGTAGTCTCCACTCGTGAGGATCTGCCAAATTTCTGCTTAATTCGTCTGCCAATATGTTTTCCTTTCCTGGCAGGAATTGTGCTTGCAGTTGTACTTGGAAAGTCAATGCTGTGTTCCACAAGGTCATTGCCTGTCTGCATAAAGGGTAGGAGTGTGTTCCTCCCTGTTTGTTTATGTACCACATAACTGTGGTGTTGTCTGTCCTTATTAGTAGTTGTCCTGGATGCAAGAGGTCCTTTAAGGCTGTCAGTGCATTTTGCACAGCTAGCATCTCCTTTTGGTTGATGTGTAGATGCATTTATTTTGCGGAACATTTGCCCTGTATGCACTGTCCTGCCATGTGTGCTCCCCTAGGTGTAGTCTGAAGAATCTGTTGTCATAGTTTGGTTTGCTGGAGGTAAGACAAAAGGAAGACCCTTGTTTATTAGACATGCTTGAGCCCACCATAGGAACTCCTTTTGAAGGCAGGGGATGAGAGGTATACCTGTTTTGAGGCTGTGCCTGTGTTGAGTCCATACACTTTTCAGGTACCATTGTAATTTCCTCATATGCAGCTTTGCATGTGGAATTAGTTGAATGCAGGATGCCATGAACCCCAATGCCTGCAGGATTTTCCTTGCAGTGAGCTGGGTAAAAGTTGCCATCTTTTTGAAGTATTGAGTCAGTTGTTTTTGTTTGTCTGGCATGAGATAAGCCATCTGGGCTGTTGTATTTAAGCTGGGACCCAGGAATATTATGTCTTGTGAGGGTATTAGCTTTGACTTCTTTTTGTTTACTGTGTACCCTAGGCAACTTAGCAGCTTTGTTACAAATGCCAGATGCTGTAATAGAATGGTCTTGCTGTCCGCTTGGATCAGGGAGTCGTCCAGATACGGTTAAATTTGTATTCCTCATTGTCTGCAGTATGCAATTACTGATGCCAGGCATTTCGTAAATACTCTGGGCGCAGTAGATAAGCCAAAGGGCAATGCAGAGAATTGATAATGTGTTGTACCTGCCAAAAATCTCAGGTAACTTCTGCAATCTTGTCTGATAGGGACATGCAAGACATGCAGGTATGCCTCTTTGAGGTCCAACGTTACCAGCCAGGACTCCTTGCCCAACATGGGAAGAAGCTGCTGTAGTGTGAGCATTTTGAATTTGGGTACCTCCAGGTAAGTGTTTAGAATTGAGATGTCTAAAATGGGTCTCCAGGCTTTGTCCTTTCTTGGTACTAGAAATAGTCTTGAGTAAAAACCTTGACCTTGCTCCTTTGTAGGTACCCTTTGAATTGTTTTCATATCCATGAGAGCTGAAATTTGCATTTGTGCCTCTGCCCATTGGTTTGGAGGCAGATTTGGCATGCCCCTCATCCGTGGTAAAGTGTGAAAATGAAATCTGTAGCCCCAGGTAATGATATCCAGAACCCATTTGTCCTTTGTTATGATGTGCCAATTTTGTGGAAATAGAGCCAGTTTTCCTCCCAAAGGTGCTGCCAGGGCAATTTTGCTTGGCAGGCGAAGAGGGAAGTCATTGTGTTTGTTTCCTGAAGGGTTGAGATCTTTCGTCTCCACCTCTGAGTTGTTGTGTGCCATTGTCTAGGCCTGAAAGAACCTTGTGGCTGGCCTCTGCCCCTTGGGCGTCTGTACCTACCCCTTTGGGGTCTGTCTGATGCAGGAAAGGACCAGTTTTTTGATGGCCAGTTCCTGCTGAGACGGGGAGGTTATACCTGTAAAAAATCTTTAACTGTCTGCATAGATTTAGCTTTTTCTTCCATTTTCTTTAAAACTTCCTCTGCTTTGACACCAAATAACACATCTTTCTGCAATGGAGCATCCAATAACTTTGCTTTGACATGTTCTGGTAAGGCTTGCTCTTTTAGAAAAGCATGTCTATGTATTACAGATCCTGTGACAGCTGCTCTACATGAGGCTTCCAATGAATCAAAACCACACTATAAGGTATGCTTTCCCATCTGTTCTGCTGCATGCAGCAAATCCTGCATCTCTTTGAAATCAGGTTGATCTGTCTGAGGGATCATTTTCTGCTTTAACTGTGTAATCATGTACTGCTGGTATTTTAGCATGTGGAATTGGCAGTTTAAGGCCCTCATGGCCAAAGTGGCAGACGTATACACTTTCTTTCCCCATCTTTCTAATGCTCTGGAATCTCTTTCAGAAGGTAGTGGATTCTTAGCAGTAGAGGCCTTAACCCCTTTGGGACCCTGGGAAATGGTTTTGGGGTCTGCAACATGGCTTTTATATAGAAACTTATGAGAATCAGGAACTCGGTAGTATCTGTCTGGTTTAGCTAGTGGAGGAGGTAAGGAATCTGGGTTTAGACTAGATTCGGTGTAAACATCATCCAAAATGTCTAAAACTGGAGGAATTGCAAGGGGTCTATGCTGTGGGAGAAGAAACAACTCACAGAGTCTTTTCTTATCAGAGTAATCTTGGCCTTCCCAGTGGAAGTGTTCCCTCATGGTGTGAAAAGCTTCCCCAAAAGAGTAGTCTTCGGGGGGGGGGGGGGCAGAGGGAATGGACTCTTCAGGATCTGAGTCTTCATAAGGAGGGAAGGAGTAATCCTGGTCCTCAGAGTTAGCTGAGGAAATGGATGCTTGGTCAGAAGGATAATCTTCCTCCAGTCTAGGCCTTTTGTCAGGAGGGGGTTGTGAACCCCTGATAAAGAGTAATTAAATCCTCAGCCATCTTAAGCATCTGTTTTTTAGGCATAGGGGCCTGTGGGGGGGGGGCTGTGGACCCGGTTTCCTAACTTTTAAGGGGGCTTTAAGTTTAGCATAAGAATTAATAGAGATAGTTGTCGGTTTGAAGACACCTTCAGAAACCGAAGGCCTGTCCAAAATCTCCGGATCACCGTCAGGGTTGGCATCCGAGGGGTGAGATGGAACCGGCTCCTGAGGCCCAGCTGATCGGTCAGAGAGGCCGTCAGAATTTCTAAATCTGCGGTAGTCAGGGGCTGCGTAGGCACCTCGCTGAAAACTGGAGAACCGGCGGCAGGCCTTGATGAGGCCTCGGTATCTGGTCTTGGCCTTGGCTGCCTGTCCTTATCCTTGCGCTTTTTAATCATTGCTGATGTCGGTTGCTCCGACGACATGCTATAATTAAATTTTCTGCCAAAATAATGTCAGGCGAAATCTGCCCGACGCTTGATTGTACATTTGTTGAACCTAGCACAAAACAGACAACCAGAGACGTCGTGGTCTGGGCCTAGGCAAGGAATACAATAAGAATGAAAATCCTTATGAGGTATTTGCTTCCCACAAGAAATGCAATTATTTACTTTGTCTGACAAAGGTCTGAGGCAAGAAAAGTTTCCCCAATGGGGTACTTAGCTTTAGAGAAGACTTTGGGCTGAAATTCGATTCGAAAATCTCAGGAGCTGGCTGACCGGCACTTGTGAACTGCTTCGGGCACCGCGCGGCAAGAAAGACTGAAGAAAATGGCGTCGGTTGCCTCTTTTATACCCCTGCCACACTGACGTCAGGGAAGAAGCGACGACAACCGATGCCGGACCAAGACTTTGGGAGTCGGCCGACTGCGGGTCCGCCTCACTGCAGGATAACCCAAGTGTGATGACTACAGCAGTATTACATGATGAACATCTGGCCATGCAAAGTAGACAATAATAGTGTTCTTGGCTGCTTTAGCAGATGGGCATAAACTCCTCAAACAGTAACAGGCTTCCAAGTTACTATCAGTGGTATGTCTGTGTTAATGTCTGAAAATAGATGGTGACATCAGACCCAATAACGCAATGGTCAGAAATGGCGGGGGCCTCCAGAATTTTGTAGAAGAGTGCTTGTAAGGGATACTGCAGATGTCACATATGAATATAAGCAGTAAATAAGTGTCCCAGGACTGTAGAGTGTACATCAGGCGTGTGTACCAAACTATTGCAACCATGAAAATAACAGTGTGACAGAGAGCAGAAAAATAGAAAGCACTATAAACTGTGATTAACAGCAGCAGAAAAGCAGTTGGTTGGGGCTTTTGGGGTCCCTACTTGGACCAAGACTTTGATAGCTAAACAAGTAAGGTCAGCATGAGCAGCCCTTTGATAACAATATAATTATAAAATCATATGTAAATAAAGCAAAAACAAGCAGCAAAGGCAATAACGAACTGCAAATAATGTCAGTATTCACATTCTATATAAAATAAAAATTAATTTATTGTGCATGGTAAGCGCTTTCACTATCCGCTTCATCAGACCATTAAAACACGCAATAACAAGTTACCTGCTTTTAAAACACAGCATATCCAATCAGATCATCCAATCAATTGAGCATGTATTCTAAGGACTATACCTGTCAATGGCATGGTACTATATTATGCTCCACTGAACACACAGAAAACTGATGTCTCTTCTAAAAGAAACCAATCAATGTATCAATTATTTTATAAAAACACATGCAATTATAATATATTTAAAACTATAATAAATTCATAAAATACACACCAAATATATACACAGATACTAAGAAATACATAACTATTTATTCATAATCAAACAAATAAATGCCCTTACTACAGGGTAGTGGTGTGGAACAATTTTATTTAGCAATTAATCTCCAGGACTTCAAAATAGGTCTCAGAAGCCCTCTCGTTGAGACCTCTGCCCTTATCTGCTCTCAACCTTAAAATCCAACATGTCTCTCTTCTTTCTGTGCCATTCCTTATGTCTCCCTCACGGACCATGGATAATATTAAATCAATGCCCATAAATCTAAAATGATGTCATCACCACTGGCCATAACATGTTTTGCTAATGCATTAGTATTAGCTTTTATTCTAATGGCACACAAATGTTCCCTTATCCTATTCTTAAGAAGTCTATTAGGTTTGCCAACATAAAATGAACTGCAGAGATCACAAACTGCCAAATAGACCACATGATAGGTGTTACAGTTGGCCATAACAGGAAATCTAACCTTTTGTCTTGTATCTGGGTGCACAAATTTACCACTCGAATCTATGCTGCCACAATATTCACATTGCCCACATGGAAACATGCCCATGTCCTGTGCACCTCCTATGGGGTGACTGTCACTGGGATGGCACAGAATCTTCTTCAAATTTGCTTTATTTTTAAAATGAAACTTGGGTCTTTCCCCCACGATCTCTCTAATGTCCGAGTCCATGGTAAGTATTCCCCAATGCTTATTGATAACATCAAAGACCATACTATTATCTGTAGTAAAACACATCGGATTAATACTGGAGTTTTTAGGAAGAAGTGTCATAGGAACACTTTACTCCAGACAGAGTATGCATCCCCAGTGTATTTTTAAAAATATAATTAAAGGACAGGGAATGCGAGTATCCTGCCTTAATGCTTCAGATACATGATATGAAAATGAACTAGTCAGCTTAAAAGATAAATTATTCGAAAGGGGCTATAATAATAAGGAGGTCAGTGAAGCGTTGTGTAGGACTGATCTATTGAGACAAGAAAGAGCTAGCCCATACTTTTCTCATCCTAGAGAGGCCAATGTAGCCCATTCTACTGCGGTTTTATCCTCTCAAAATTCCAATTTTTTTTTTTTACTACAGACAATAGTATGCTCTATGATGTTATCAATAAGCACTGGGGAATACTTACCATGGACTCAGACATTAGAGAGCTCGTGGGGGAAAGACCCAAGTTTAGTTTTAAAAATAAAGCAAATTTGAAGAAGATTCTGTGCCATCCCAATGACAGACACCCCATAGGAGGTGCACAGGACATGGGCACGTTTTCCATGTGGGCAATATAATTATTGTGGCAGCATCGATTAAATTTGTGCACCCAGATACAAGACAAGAATTTAAATTTCCTGTTATGGCCAACTGTAACACCTCGCACTCGCATGTGGTCTATTTGGCAGTTTGTGATCTCTGCAGTTCATTTTATGTTGGCAAAACTAATAGACTTAAGAATAGGATAAGGGAACATTCATATGCCATTAGAATAATGCATTAGTGAAACATGTTATGGCTAGTAGTGATGACCATCATTTTAGATTTATGGGCATTGATGTAATATTACCCATGGTCTGTGAGGTAGACATAAGGAATGGCACAGAAAGAAGAGAGACATGTTGGATTTTAAGGTTGAGAGCAGATAAGGGCAGAGGTCTCAACAAGAGGGCTTCTCCGAGACCTATTTTGAAGTCCAGGAGATTAATTGCTAAATAAAATTGTTCCACACCACTACCCTGTAGTAAGGGCATTTATTTACTTGTATGATTATGAATAAATAGTTATGTATTTCTTACTATCTGTGTATACAGTTGGTGTGTATTTTATGAATTTATTTTAAATATATTACAATTGCATGTGTTTTTATAAAATAATTGATGCATTGACTGGTTTCTTTCAGAAGAGACATCAGTTTTCTGTGTATTCAGTGGAGCATAATATAGTACCATGCCATTGACAAGTATAGTCCTTAGATTACATGCTCAATTGATTGGATGATCTGACTGGATATGCTGCTTTTTAAAAGCAGGTACCTTGTTATTGTGTGTTTTAATGGTCTGATGAAGTGGATAGTGAAAGCGCTTACCGTTGTGCACAATAAATTAATTTTTATTTTATATAGAAAGTGAATGCTGGCGTTATTTGCAGTTTGTGGTTGCCTTTGCTGCTCGTTTTATATATCTTTGGTTGTTCTAGTGGCAAGGCATTTATTTTGTGGAGTGCTACATACTTTATACTAATAATTATAAAATCATTTGAAGTGTGCTATCACTACCACTGAACCAAATAAAATTGAATATTTCACACCTGGTGTAATTGCAGCCAGAAACAGGGTTGATCTTCAAGCAAGCTGCCTCACTGCATCTTGTGATACTTGTCAGTCTACCAAGGACACAAAAATCAGGGACAGAATCATATTATGGGAGCCCCAACAGAGAGCAGGAAGTGGAACAAAGTGGTTTGATCTGTTCTGAAATGTACTGGTCTTTAAACTGTTACACATTTTAATCTGCAGTTAAGATAAACTGGCTATTGCAGATTCATCATTTGCCAGTGAAGCTGGGTGTGTGTTTTATTTGTCCAAATATTAAATCTTTACCGTTTACCATTCATTTTCTTATATTATAGTCAAGATAAAGATTATTGCAAACTCACTGCTTCTTACATGCCAGTACAGCTTTTTAACAACTTTTCTTTGATTGGTTAATGCTCCCCTCTGAGAATATAACAATTCTTTAGTTATACCAGCTCTTAAAAGTATATCAAATCACAAACACCCACACAAAGAAACACTAAACCCACATATGGGGAGGCCCTCAACATTAACCTGCCCAAGAAATAAGGACCTCTGAAGCGGATATGTAAACACCAATCACAACTAAAGTAACACGTACCTCAAAATGGGTTTATAACATAACATAGTAGTAAAACTTCGAATGTTATAATATCGAACCCAAAACAGCGAACGCAGAAAACTGAAGCTGCAGAAAGTACAGTTGTGTACCTACCATAAATGTAGATGTTAGAGTGTATTCCCTGTTGCAGTCATTACTCTTGGGTTATCCTGCTGACAGGCTACCCGCAGTTGGCCTGAATTCCAAAGTCCTGGTCCGGCATCGGTTGCTGTCACCTCTTCCCTGACGTCAGTGCGCCAGGGGTATAAAACATGCAGCCAACGCCATTTTCTTCAGTTTTTCTTGCCCCAGATGTCAGGTGCCCCCAAAAGGGTAGACTAAATATATAATGCAAGTAAACATACATGCAGTAAAGAAACATTTCCTTCATCTACAAGCAAATACACCACATAGGTTTAATAGAATAGAGAAGTACAGATAAACCCCAGCAAAAGACAGGGGGAGGGAGGGTAACCTGGACTGCAACAGTGAATATACTCGAACACCTACATTTATGGTAGATACACAACTGTACTATGTTCATTGTGTTTCACTGTTGCAGTCATTACTCTTGGGTTGAATCCCAAAGCTGAGAATGGGTGGCTGAGCTAAATAGGATTAGGAGAGGCTATGAAACCCTGCAGCACTGCAGTGGCAAAGCCTGCTCTGGATTCAGAGTAAAGAGTGGTAGTGTTTTGTAAAAGTGTGCACTGAACTCCAAGTTGCAGCCTCTAAGATATCTTTGGTTGGTACTCCTCTGAGGAAGGCTGCTGAAGTGGCTGCTGCTCTGGTAGAATGAGGCCTAATTCCCTTAGGCACTGATTTGCCATGCTGAGAATAGCAGAAACGGATGCAATGACCTATCCATTTAGAAATAGTCCATTTTGATATAGCCTTTCCTTGTGATCCTGCAGCATATGACACTAAAAGTTGCTCAGTCTTTCTCTAAGCTTTAGTTCTATCCAAGTAGAAGCGTAGCTTCCGGTGTATGTCCAAAGAATGCAGAATTTTCTGACCCTTGTTCTGTGGGTTTGGATAAAAGGTAGGCAAGTGAATGGTTTGGTTGAGGGCCACACTGGACACCACCTTAGGCATAAAAGTTGGGTTTGTCCTCTGAGGAACCCTGTCTAGATGAAAAATGACAAAAGGTTCAACAGTCATGAGTGCCTGTAACTCCGAGACTCATCTTGCAGAGGTTATTGCTAGGAGCAGGGCTGTTTTCCAGGATAAGAATTTTATATCAGCTGTTGAGGCTGGCTCAAAGGGAGGCAGTGTGAGTTTTTCCAAGACATAATTCAGGTCCCATGCAGGTATTGGTGCTCTCCTTGGAGGTCTTATGTTTTTGGCCCCTCTGAGGTACTGCCTTATTAAAGGATGAGAAAAGATAGGAGGTTCCGTATTGTAATGGGCATGAATCTTAATTGATGAAAAGGAAAGGCCTTTGTCCAGCATCTCAGTTAGGTATTGTAAAATCTGAGGAATAATTGGTACATACGTGTCAATGCCTTGTTCCTGGTTCCAAGCACAGAATCTCTTCCATTTTTCTGCATAAGATTTTCTGGTACTGGGCCTCCTGGCCTCCAAGATAACATCCATAACAGCTTTTGAAAGAGGAGTGTTCTGAATGGCTACATTATCCACCATGCTGTCAGATTTAAGGTCTTGAGTTGACTGTGCAGGATCTGATTGTTTTGTTGGGTCAGCAAGTGGGAAGTTTGAGGCAATATCCATGCTGGGCCTTGAGACAAGCTCTTTAGGATTGGGTACCAGTGCTGGCGTGGCCAGTCTGGTGCAATCAGTATAATTTTTGGCTTCTCTTGTCTGACCTTTCGGAGTACCTTGGGGAGGAGAGGCAGTGGAGGAAAGGCATATACTGTTAGGTTTTTCCAGCTGAAGGAAAAGGCGTCCACTCTCCATGCTTGTTTGTGATAAATCCTTGTGCAAAATCCGTGTAATTGGCAGTTGTGAGGGGAGGCAAATAGATCTATGTGTGGGCATCCCCATTTCCTTGTTATCATGCTGAAGACTTATGGATCCAGTTTCCACTCGTGAGGATCCATGAGGTTTCTGCTTAGTTCGTCTGCCAGAGTATTTGTTTTTCCCTGTAGGAATTGTGCTTGCAGGTGAATTTGGTAAATTAATGCTGTGTCCCACAAGGTCATTGCTTGTCTGCAGAGGGGGTAGGAATGTCCCTGCTTGTTTATGTACCACATGACCGTAGTATTGTCCGTCTTTATCAGTAACTGTCCTGGATGAAGTAGGTCCTTGAAAGCAGTCAGGGCATTCTGAACAGCTAGCATCTCTTTTTGATTGATATGAAGATCCATCTGGCTTGCAGGCCATGTGCCCTGAATACATTTTCCTGCCATATGGGCCCCCCCAGGCATAATCTGATGCATCCGTTGTCAGTGTCTGTCTGGCTGTGGGTAAAGTGAATGGCAGACCCTTGTTGTGGTGAAAGGCCTGTGCCCACCATCAAAACTCCTGTTGCAGGCAGGGAATAAGGGTAATTACTGTCTCCAGGCTGTGGCAATGCTGAGTCCAAACACTTTTTAGATACCATAGTAGTTTCCTCATATGCAGCCTGGCATATGAAATTAGTAGAATGCACAATTACATGAAGCCCAAGGCCTGCAGGATTTTCCTTGCAGATAACTGGGTCTTTGTTGCCAACTTTTTGAAGTAAGAAGTCAGTTGCCTTTGTTTGCCTGGCGTGAGATAAGCCATCAGGGCAGTTGTATTTAAGCTTGCACCCAGGAATATTATTATCTCTTGAGAGGGTACTAGTTTTGATTTCTTTTCGTTTACTGTGTACCCTAGGCAAATTAGTAATCTTTTTACAAATGCCAGATGCTATAGAAGAATGTCTTTGTTCTCTGCTTGAATAAGGCAGTCGTCCAAGTAGGGATATATTTGAATTCCTCTGCCTGCAAAACGCAATTACTGGTTCCAGGCATTTTGTGAAGACCCTGGACGCAGTAGATAAGCCAAAGGGCAGTGCAGAGAATTGGTAGTGCATTGAGCCAGCTATGAATCTGATTGGGAAATGCAGGTATGCCTCTTTTAGGTCCAAAGTTACGAGCCAAGCCCTCTTGCCCAGCATGGGCAGTAGCTGATGTAGAGTCAACATCCTGAATTTTGGAACCTCCAGAAACGTGTTTAGTATAGACAGGTCCAGTATTGGTCTCCGGGTTTTGTACTTTCTGGGCACCAAGAAAATTATCGAGTAAAATCCTTGCCCCTGCTCTTGTCGTGGTACTTGTTGAATGCCCTCATGTCCATGAGGGCTGTAATTTGTTTTTGTGCCTCTGCCCATTGATTGTGTGGCAGGTCTGGCATACCTTTTGCCCTTGGTAGGGTGTGAAAATGGAACCTGTAGCCCTGGGATACTATGTTCAAAACCCATTTGTCTTGGGTAATCTTTTGCCAATTTGGTGAAAAAAGTGCTAGTTTTCCCCCTAAGGGGGCTGCCAAAAGAAAAGTGCTTGGATTTGGCAGAGGAAAGTCATTGGGACTGTTTCCTGTAAGGTTGTGATTTGTCTTCTCCAGTTTTGGAGGGAGGTAAGAGCACCACATTGTTTAGGCCTGTATGCACCTTGGGGCTGAGATCTGCCTCTGGGACGCCTGTATCTGCCTCTTTTGTGGCCTGTCTGACACTGGAAAGAACCAATTTTTGGAAGGCCAGTTCCTGCTACATCTGGGTGGGTGTACCTGTAAAAAAATCCTTAACTTTCCGTATGGATTTCGCTTTATCCTCCATCTTTTTCAACACCTCTTCTGCTTTAGCACCAAACAAAGTATCATGTTGTAATGGGACATCTAATAATTTTGCTTTAACATGATCAGGTAGATTCTGTTCCTTTAACCAAGCATGCCTTCTAATAACAGAACCTGTAACAGCGGCCCTGTAAGAGGCCTCCAGTGAATCATAACCACATTGCAAAGTATGCTTTCCCACTTTTTCAGTTGCATGCAATAAATCCTGCATTTCCTTGTTCTCTGAACATTCAGAATTCGTCAACATTTTCTGTTTAAGCAGTGACATTAAGTATTGCTGACATTTAAGCATATGAAACTGACAATTTAAAGCCCTTACAGTCAAGGTAGCAGAAGTGTAAACTTTTTTCCCCCATCTGTCCAGAGCCCTGGAATCCCTATCAGAGGGGACAGGGTTTTTTGCAGTGGAAGCTTTGACCCCCTTGGGACCCTGAGATATAGTTTCTGGGTCAGCAGCGGGGTTTTTATATAGGAATTTATGAGAATCTGGGACCCTGTAGTATCGGTCAGGCTTAGCAGGGGCAGGAGGTAAAGAGTCTGGGGACAGGCCGGACTCTGAAAATACATCATCTACAATGTCTAGAACAGGTGGAATAGCAAGGGGTCTGTGCTGAGGTAATAGCAGAAAGTCTCGGAGTCTCTTCTTAGATTCTGAGTAATCTTGGCTTTCCCAGTGGAAATGCTCCCTCATGGTATGCAGTGTTTCCCCAAAAGAATAATCCTCAGGAGGAGAGGCTGAAGGAATGGATTCTTCAGCATCAGAATCCTCATAAGGAGGAATGGAATAATCCTGTTCAGAAGAGGAATCAGAGGAAATAGAAATCTGATCAGAAGAATCATATTCTGTCTCTTGCCTAGGCCTCTTATCAGGAGGGGGATGGGAACCCCTGATCAAAGTAATTAGGTCTTCGGCCATTTTAAGCATCTGTTTTTTAGGCACTGTAGTCCGAGTAGGAGAATGCTGTACTTGTTTGTCTTTAGAGCTGCTTTAGTCTTTGAAGCTGAAGATGGTTTGGTTTAATATATAACTGTGTAGGTCTGAAGACACCCTCAGAAGCCGATGCCTGCTCAGCAGCTCCAGACCCATCTGAGGGAATGATTTCCGAGTGTCCAATACCTTGAATATCCAGAGGCCCAGTCGGCTCCACGTGGGAGTCGGAAGCGGCCTGTGGCTCTGAGGTAGCAGGTGCCAGGGGCTGCAAAAGCGCCTCACTGAGAGCCGGCAAACTGGCCTAGCGGAAGCCTCGTCATCAGTCTTGGACCTTGGATGCCTATCCTTTTCCTTGTCCTTGCGTTTTTGTAAACTCCGGTCGTCGGCTGTTCTGACGGCATTATAGAATTAAACCTTCGTCCAAAATAATGAAATGCAAAATTGAACCGACGCTTAATAGTGCGTTGGTTAAATCTAGCACAAAACCGACAGCTAGCAACGTTGTGGTCAGGGCCTAGGCAAGGAATACAGTAAGAGTGAAAATCCTTATGAGATATTTGCTTCCCACAAGAAATACAATTGTTAACTTTTTCTGACATCGGTCTGGAGCAAGAAAAAAGTATCCCCAATGGGGTACTTGGCTTTAATGAAGACTTCAGTTCTGAAATTCGGATTTGAAAATCTAAGGAGTCGGCCGACCGGCACTTACGAACTGCTTTTGCTTCGGGCACCGTGTGGCAAGAAAGACTGAAAAACATGGTGTCGGCTGCATCTTTTATACCCCTGGTACACTGACATCAGGGAAGAGGCGACAGCAACCGACGCCAGACCAGGATTTTGGAATTCAGGCCGACTGCGGGTAGCCTGCCAGCAGGATAACCCAAGAGTAATGACTGCAACAGTGAAACACAATGAACATCATAGACTTCTTTCCTAGGGAAAGAATTTGGTGGGCTATTTCTGCCGCTTTACTATTTTCTCCACTGTGGTGCAAAGGTTATGGACCGGATAAGTGTGCGAATGGACTGGGTTAAGGTGAGTGTGGGAATGGGATAGTTAGGGACCTTAGGGTTAGGGAGCGGGTAAGGTGAGTGTGCGATAGTTGGGGACCTTAGGGTTAGGGAGCGGTAAGGTGAGTGTGTGACAGTTACGGACCTTAGGGTTAGGGTTTGGGTTAAGATAAGTGGATAGATAGTAGTGTAGGTACGGTTTAGTGTAGGGTTAGAAGTAGAATTTCAAGTGTATATGTATGGATTACTTTTTTTGGTGAGCTTGTGTTGTGTGTTTCTCGGAACAGCAAATTTTTTTCCCTGGGAAAAAATTTGCTGTTCTGAACTTTCGATTATATCACATTTCGAAATTCAAGTTTGAGCTTATGGTGTTAGATATTCTGGGATTTCGATTATGCGATATAAACCCCCTCAAAACACCAGTGTGCCACCCAACAACAGCCCCCAAGGCAAAACAACATACCCAACACCTTAGTCATAGGTGACTCCATAGTCAGGCACACTGCTGTCCCACTCACCAGGCTGGACAAGGAGAAAATTACCGTCAACTGCTTGTCGGGAGCCAGGATCCACCACATAATGCATGCACTCAAGTCACTCCACAACAAGTACAAATATGGCTCTGTCATTGTCCATGATGGTGTGAATGACTTGAGATTTGAGCCTTGCCTAAAAAAGGCACTATGGGGGTGACAAGAGCCTTAGCCAGTAACCTGAATCCCAGGGGCGACAGGTGCAGACCATCTATGGCAAAGCATCATGGTTTGTCAATCATGTCGTCCCAGGCAGACAGATAATAGATCCCCATGAAGAGAGACATGGAAGAGCTCTCGGATCATGTGGCCCAGGCTGGTAGGACGCTAGCCCCGAGTAGAATCCTGCCTTCGCCCAGAATGATACCACAGTATAAAGACAAAATGATTGATTTCAACAATTGGCTACGTTTCTGGTGTCATTCAAAGGGGATCTATTATCTGTCTGCCTGGGACGACATGATTGACAAACCATGATGCTTTGCCATAGATGGTCTGCACCTGTCGCCCCTGGGATTCAGGTTACTGGCTAAGGCTCTTGTCACCCCCATAGTGCCTTTTTTAGGCAAGGCTCAAATGACAATAACTACCACAGTAACAGATAAAAACACGCAACATCTGAAGGTTATGCTACTCAGTGCTAGAAGTCTAAATCTCAAAATGCACTATCTCGAGGCACTCCTAATGGAGAACATCGATATCTGTGCAGTAACTGAGACCTGGTTCAAGGCTCCAGAGAGCACCCCTGCAATACCAGGCTACAACTCTTACCACACTTTTTGGCCACCAAACCAGGACCGAAACACTAAAGGTGGTGGAGTGTCTGTATTCACCCAGGATATTCACACCTCCAGGCTAGTTGCCCAACACAATGCATCTTAAATATTACAGATGCGACTAACACTAGGTAAGACTGCAATCCAAATTGTAGCTTGCTACAGATCTCCCACCATGCCCCAAGATTCTCACTACACCTTTTTAAACATACTGGAAAATATTAAGATACAACCTAACACCCTAATACTGGGTGATTTCAACTACCCTGCCATTAATTGGGAAAATTACTCCAGTGCCAACACCTTTGCCCAACGGTTCTTGGACTTCATAAATTCCAGTGCCCTGGATCAACTAATCCATAGTCACACCAGGGGCTCAAATATCCTTGACCTGGTCATTACCAACATCGAAGCTAGATGCTCCACGCCAGCGGTCACCCCCTCATTGGTCAGGTCTGACCATAAGCTAATCACCCTTGACGTCCACATCCCACCCCCCAGTAGGGAAACCTCCATAAAAAATGTCTCCAAAGCCAACTTCATGCTACTCAAGTCAGAAGTGACAAACTTCATGACACCCATGCAGACGGGAACTGAAAGTCCGACTGCCGAAACCTACACTAAGGCACTGTACGAGCATATCCACTTGTGCATAAATCGTGCCATTCCAAATAGAACCAAGAAGCTCTCCTCCAAAAAAAGGGAAGCCAATCTGGTGGTCCCCTGCTATAAACAAGTTATACAACAGAAGGAAGAAACTGTTACAGAAAAAAGAAAAATCCCAGGATACAAAAAACTCCCTTACCAGCCTCAGTAAGAAGCTGAGGTCCCTCATAAAATTCTCCAAAGTTAGTTGTGAAAATAAAATTGCCAAAGATTCTAAGGACAACCACAAGGCATTCTATAGTTATGTCAAGAATCTAAATGGCAATACTCAAATATGCTCTGAAATACAACAGAATGGCACTAAAATATATTGATCCCAAGGATATTGCCAATATCCTAGCAGATCACTTCAGTGCCAATTTCACCCCCCTCTCACCCCCTAATGGCCCCATCTCAATACCAAAATATTGTCAAATGCTAGTTATCATGGCCACGCAGGTAAAAACGCTCTCTCCAAAGCTAAGAATACAGCATCCATGGGACCAGACGACATCCCAGGCTGTGTACTACATGAACTACAAAATGAAGTGGCACCTCACCTAAGTGTCATGTTTAATCATAGCCTCACCTCAGACTTCGTGTCCAATGAATGGCGCACAGCTACAGTGATCCCACTCCACAAAGTGGAGTCCACCTTGGACCCTGGGAACTATCGGCCCATCAGCCTAAAGAGCCTGATCTGTAAAGCCATGGAACGCATTATCATGGACAAAGACATTGGCAACCTTCAAACACTGGACCCCACCCAGTTTGGTTTCGTGAAGGGCCGATCTTGTCTCCTCAACCTGAGTGACTTCTTCAAATCGTCTTCAGAGCCGTGGACGAGGGTAAAAAGGTCCACACTGCCTACCTGGACCTTGCCAAGGCCTTCGACACCCCCCCCCCACTCTGGAATCATAGATAAACTTACTAAGCTGGGCATTAATCCCTACATCACTCGATCTGTCACAAACTGGCTTACTGACAGAACCCACACTGTAAAAGTAGCCGGCTCCAAATCCAGCTCCAGACAAGTGGAGCACCTCAGGGTTCAGTCCTGGGACCACTCTTGTTTGGCATCTACTTCTCTGAAGTACTGACCAACACTAAAGGACAAAGTTCACAGATGACTGCAAACTGGGAGCCATTATCGAATCCCCAAAGGATGTGGATATTCTACAAAAGGCCTTTACAGAGACAGATGCTTGGTGCCAAAGCCATGGGCTCAAGCTCAATGCCAGAAATGTATAGTTATCCCCTTTGGGAAAAAACATGTACCCATGAATTACCACATAAGTGGCAGTACACTAAATACCAAAAAAGTGTGATAAGGGACATAGGGACAAAGGTGGACAGTGGTCTCACCTTTGATAACCACAGTGTCACAACAGTCAGGAAATCCTATGTGGCACATCTCATTACTAAGAACTTTTCATCCAGAAAAAAAGGAGGTAATTGTCCCACTGTACTCATCCCTCATTCGACCCATTATAGAGTACAATGCCCCATTTGGGATGTACCTCACAAGACATCTGCAACAGTTGGAAAGGCCGCAGAAATATCTCACTAAAAGAATCACAGGCCTAAGGCAGATGCCCTATTCTGACCGTTTAAAAAAAAACTCCAGCTATACTCTGTCGCATAGCGTCTACTCGGAGGCGATCTCTGCTTAACATACAAGGCCATGTCAAACCCAGAGCTGTTGGACATGCTACACTTAAAGAAATCCCAATCCCTCAGCGCCACACGCTCCAGGGATCTAAACCTGGTCATCACAATTAACAAAACATGCTGGAGGGATAGATTCCTGTCTCAGAGAGTCCTCATTCTCTGGAATAGACTGCCCATACATGTCAAGCAGAGCACCTCTTTGGCCCTCTTCAAAAGGAACCTTGAAGACTGGATGGGAGATAGGAAAATTTACCCCGATCACAGCGAAGTAAAATTCCTGAGAAAAACAGCCGAGGAAATGTTATGGCTAGCCTTGTATAGGCCCTAGGGCTGATAGCCTAGTACCAGCCTATGAACCTAAATGTAAAGCGTGTTGCTACCTCAATCTCAACAGTTTCAGAGTTAAATATCGTAAAAGTACTGCTATCTGTAAAATGAAGTACTTTCCTCCACATTTGTTTAAGCTCGATAATGTTTTTCAGTTAGCTTTTGTTTATTTTAATGAAAATGCAGAATCACTGTTCTTGAAAACTAGTGTCTTTTTTTGGGGGGAGGGGGGTAAAACTAACAGTATGCATGTACTGCTACCTTTTAGTTATATAAAAATATCTGTTTTACTCAATGGACTTTGTTCCTTTCCATGGATCAGTGAAATAACCATGTAACAAATCTGTATCCATATATTTTGTTACAGTGTCATAAACAGTGTAGCAGATTGCTTTGTATAACAACAAAATTGTATCTCTTATTCTTTGTGTTGTCTGCATAAAAATTAAAGCTACAACATGATGACAGTTTAGTCTGAATCCGTTTCCCCTCTGTTTTTTTACAGCAAGATAAAATAAATAAACTGGGTTGCATTCCTGAATGATTGTCCAGATCTACAGGAACTACTACAACTTTCATTCAGTTAGTGATACACAGACTTGCAGTCACTGCTAGTGAAGCAGCTTAATTCATGAAGTGGTTTAAAAAACACTATGAATGAAGTAAAAATTATTAGCACTTGGCTATTTATAGATCTGCTCACATACATGAGATGGCAAGTCGACTTGAATGCTGTCATATAGTGTGTGTAGGGGGGGACGGGGGTCCATGGTCTGTACTTCATTTAACTGAGCTGAATGCCACTCCACTGCTCAGAATTTCATAGAACATCTAGACTTCTGTCTCACATTTTGGTCTGCTCCTCATAAAATTTGTAGTTTTCTGGAAAATCATTGAGGTCTGAAGTCACTAAATAATGATAGACATCTCAGTTTCAGAAGTCATATCCTTCAAAAAATGCAGGCTAACGAAACACCTGTTATTCAAATTACTTTTTTCTTCTGTCTCAAACTTTGGGTCTCCCTCCCTGCACATTACGTTTGCCTTTGTGCTATGAGGTAGGAATAGCAGTGACAAGAGACAGGGTGGGTAGTGAAAGACTGCAGCTGTACTCTATGCAAGGGCAGTTTTTATTTAGTATACACTTTTTCACTGCAGCACCTAGCAGAAGTTGGCTTCTAAAGCTAAGGAATGCAACCGTAACATTAAAGACCATACGATGGAGTCTTGTAAAAGTAATTTTAAAGCTGGATGTGTATGCTTGCTGACTGATCAGTTTAAATAAGAAAGCTGCCAGTAAGTGTGTGACTATCAGGTACTATGGTTCCCACCCATCCTGTTTGGAGTAGGACAGTTGCAGTTTAATATTATGTGTGTTCCACTGCCTGCAATAACTATGAGTGGGAAATGAAATGTCCTGGTTTGCCAGCATTAGCATTACCATAAAATAAAGAAATCAACAAGCCAGGAGCATCACTCCGCTATTATGTAGACGAGACTTATTTTGACTTCTGCACTGACAGTTCTGAAGCTGAATGCTGAAGCAGGTCAGCAGTATGCTTTACTTGTTTTTCTTCACTGTCCAACCAGAATTCTCAGACCTTTTGCACAGTATTGATCTGCTAAGCAAACACACCAAACAATACTGACTAGTTGGAAACTGTGAAACTACAAACAGTAACTGTAAGAGAATACCCAAAACTATAATAAAATCAAATTTAATAAAGTAAGCACTTTTGTCTCACATACATTCAAAACACAGGAATCGCACACTTTAGATTCCTTTACAATTACTAGTACACTATTAGTGTGCTGCCTTTTCTGCATTAGGGCCAGCAGCAAGATACATGACAATGACTGGCTGGACGTCTGTGGTGGCCACTGGGGCTGCAGGCAGAACACCAGCTATTATAGACAGCGATAATGGGCTAAGAAAAACTGAAAGCAGTTTCTGGATAGGGAAATGTTGCCAAAAACTCAGGGACAAAGACTAAAAAAAAAATCAGACATTTTTAAGCGTTTCTTTAATTCACAGAAGTTAAGAGAACAGCTTTTTTCTGTGATACATCAACACACATTTCTGTACAGTAAGAAATAGGATGTCTGGGCTGGAGTGACTGATTGTAATCCTCAATAATCACCAGTTTACCAGAAAAACAAAAGTTTAAAAGGGACATGACAAAAATATGAAGAAAAAATCCGGGACAGTTGAGGATATTTGCTTGCTATTGCTTTTAGAATAAAGGAAGAATACTGACTGTCAGTATAGCAGCACTGCCGCTACAGGTGATCAGGAAAAGATGGCAATAAGACTAGGAAACTACACATTTGATTCCCTGCATTTTTTTTTTAATTTGCTGACCTGACTACGATCTCCTGCTGCAAGATTGCAACATTATTTTACAGGAAAAAGTCTTAGCAGTGGTTTGTGGTTACAGAGAGAGAGAGAGAGAGTAAGAGTGCGAGTGAATGAATGAATGAGTATGTATGCATTCAACAGCAAGGAGAGAGAAGGAATATGAGAAAGTATCAAGAATTGGAAACAGTCTTAAAAAATGAATGAGCAAGAATGAGGCAAGAGGTGGGGGGGCAGAGAAAAAAAGAAGAATGGCAGAGACAGCTGGAGAGGGATGAGAGCATTACGAACAAGTCTGTCTCTTCAGAAAATGCATGCTGACGCAAGTATGAAACCATAATATCCATCATTACTGACTGTAATCCTCTGCAGTTCATTAACAACCAGTTCTGCATCAGTGTGCACCTTCTAACGAGCAGCAAGCATGAAAATGTTTCTGTCTGGCATTACTGCTATTCCTGGCTACAATACACCATCTTGCTGTCCATTTACATTTTTTATGCCACTGTTATGACTCGTGTTCTTTCAAGTGTTTGTCATATTTTCCATTATTAGTATCTTAAATATTAAAGAACAGACAGTTTTTTTTTTTCTTTGAAAAGAATTTCTATCCTTAATCATGATTTCTGCGAAGGCCATCACTGGGTCAAAAGATTGGAAAAAAAATTCTAAAATGCGCCACAGACCATCTAAACCTGGCTTCTGCCAGGCCCCCAGTATATGTTGCTTATTTATCCCACAACCATTACAGTATTTTAGCCACACCTCTGCAATGTTATATAGTTGCCCGCCCAACTTTGGGCATCTGAAAAGGTGGCAACCCTATCAGTTACTGGCATATAGTATAACTTGGATTCACGATGATGCCAATGCAAACCACTACTCAGGCAACTAAACTATTTAAATACATAGTCTCAGAGTCACTGACTATACTATCGTCATCAATATATTGTTTTTCTGAAAGTACAGTTGTGTACACTTACCATAAATGTAGATGTTCGAGTGTATTCACTGTTGCAGTCATTACATTTGGGTAATTTGCTGGCAGGTTGCCCTCAGGTCGGCCTGAATTCCAAAGTCTTGGGTCCTGCGTCAGTTGCAGTCTCCTCTTCCATGATGTCGGGGGTATAAAACATGCAGCCGACGCCATTTTCTTTAGTTTTTCTTGCCCCAGATGTCAGGTGCCCCCAAAAAGGTAGCAAAAAAAAAAAAAAATATATATATATATATATATATATATATATATATATATATATATATATATATATATACACACACACACACACACACACACACACACACACACACACAATATAAACTTTACCTTCATCTACAAGCAAATAAGGGGGATGGAGGGAGGGTAACCTGGACTGCAACAGTGAATACACTCGAACATCTACATTTATTTAAGTGTACACAACTGTACTATGTTCTTCGTGTTTCACTGTTGCAGTCATTACATTTGGGTAGAATCCCAAAGCTATGGTTGGGAGGCTGGTGCTAAACAGCATTAGGTGCGGCTATAAGGCCCTGCAGAACTGCAGTGGCAAAGCCTGCCCTGGACTTCGAGTAGAGAGACAAATGATAATGCTTTGTAAAGGTGTGAACAGAACTCCCAAATAGCAGCCTCTAGAAAGTCTTTGGTTGGCACTCCTCTGAGAAAGGCTGCTGAAGTAGCTGCAGCTCTGGTGGAATGAGACCTAATGCCCTTGGGCACAGGTTTACCATGGTATAAGTAGCAGAAACGAATGCAGTGGCTTATCCACTTCGAAATAGTCTGCTTTGAAATAGCCTTTCCTTCTGATCCTGCAGCATATGTCACTAGTAATTGCTCAGTTTTTCTTAGAGCTTTAGCCCTGCTCAAGTAGAATCTTAGCTGTCTGTGTACGTCCAAGGAATACAGAATTCTCTCCCCCCTGCTCTGCAGATTTGGATAAAAGGTTGGCAGATGAATAGTTTGGTTAAGGGCCACACTGGAAACCACCTTAGGCATAAATGTAGGCTTTGTCCTCAGAGACACCTTGTCTGGGTAAAATATGATAAAAGGCTCTACAGCCATGAGGGCCTGTAGCTCTGAAACTCTTCTTGCTGAAGTAATTGCTAGAAGCAGAGCTGTTTTCCATTATAAGAACTTTATATCAGCAGTGATCTTCTAGGAGGCCTTACATTTTTGGCTCCTCTAAGATACTGCTTTAGTAAAGTATGAGAAAAGATTGTGGCTCTGTATTGTAATGAGCCAAAATGGCAGAGGCATGGATTTTGATTGATGAGAAAGATAGGCCTTTGTCAAGCATCTCAGTCAAGTATTGTAATATTTGAGGAATATTTGGTTCTGCTGTATCAGTTCCTTGTGCTTGATTCCAAGCACAGAATCTCTTCCATTTATCAGCATAAGATTTTCTAGTACTAGGCCTTCTGGCTTCCAAAATGACATCCATCACAGCTTTACTGAGAGGTGGTGTTTGTATAACTACATGATCAGCCATGCTGCCAGGTTCAGTGTCTGGAGTTGATTGTGCAGAATCTGATTCGTTTTGCTGGGACAGCAGTTGAGGTGAGGTCCAAGCTGGGGATTGAGACAAGTTCCTTAGGACTGGGTACCAGTATTGGCGGGGCCAGTCTGGGGCAATTAGTATCATCTTTGGTTTCTCTTGTCTGACTTTTAGGAGGACTTTGGGAAGAAGAGGCAGAGGAGGAAAGGCGTAGGTTTTTCCAACTGAAGGATAGGGCGTCCACTTTCCATGCTGGTCTGTTATAAATCATTGTGCAGAATCTTTTCAATTGAGACTTTTGAGGAGAGGCAAATAGATCTATGTCTGGGCTCCCCCATTCCTTTGTTATCATGCTGAAGACTTGTGGATCTAGTTTCCACTCATGAGGATCCATAAGGTTTCTGCTTAAATCGTCTGCCAGAGTATTTTGCTTTCCTGGCAGGAATTGAGCTTGAAGATGTATTTGGTAAGTCAAAGCAGTGTCCCACCGTGCCATGGCTAATCTGCAAATGGGGTAAGTGTGTGTGCCCCTCTGCGTGTTTATATACCACATGACTGTGGTGTTGTCCATCTTTATCAGTAGTTGTCCTGGATGAAGCAAGTCCTTGAAGGCTGTTAGGGCATTTTGAACAGATAGCATCTCTTTCTGGTTGATATGTAGAGGCATTTGTTTTGGGGTCTATATGCCCTGAATGCATCTTCCCGCCATGTGGGCTCCCCCCAGGCATAATCTGAAGCATCTGTTGTTAAGGTTTGGCTGGCAGGGGGTAAATTGAAGGCCCGTCCTATGTTTTGGTGACATGCCTTTGCCCACCATAGAAACTCCTGTTGTAGACAGAGAATGAGCGGAATCATCATTTCCAGACTGTGACAATGTTGACTCCATAAACTTTTTAGGTACCATTGAAGTTTCCACATATGCAGTCTGGCATATGGAATCAGTAGGATGCGAGATGCCATGAAGCCCAAAGACTGCAGAATTTGTCTTGCAGATAACTTGGTTTTTGTTGCCATCAGTTTGAAGTAAGTAGTCAGTTGCCTTTGCTTGTCTGGCATGAGGCAAGCCATCTGGGCAGTTGTATTCAAGCTTGCACCCAGGAATGTTATCTTTTGAGAGGGTACCAGTGTGATTTCTTTTCATTTATTATGTACCCTAGGCATGTTGGAAGCCTTTTCACAAATGCCAGGTGTTGAATAAGAATGTCCTTGTTCTCTGCTTGTATGAGACAGTCATCCAAGTAAGGATATATTTGTATACTTCTTGGTCTGCAAAATGCAATTACTGGTGCCAGGCACTTTGTAAAGACCCTGGGTGCAGTAGATAAGCCAAAGAGCAGTGCAGAGAATGGGTAATGCATTGAGCCAGCCTTGAATCTGAGGTATCTTCTGCACGATTGTCTTATTGGGACATGCAAGTATGCCTCTTTTAGGGCTAATGTCACCAGCCAAGCATTCTTGCCTAGCATAGGCAGAAGCTGCTGCAAAGTCAGCATTTTGAATTTTGGAATGTCCAGGTATGTGTTCAAAATCGATAAATCCAGTATTGGCCACCAGGCCTTGTCCTTTCTGGGTACCAAGAACAGTCTTGAGTAAAAACCTTGTCCTTTTTCCTGTTCTGGTACTGGCTGAATGGCCACCATATCCATGAGGGACATAGCCTGTTTCTGTGCCTCTGCACATTGATTTTTTGGCAGATCTGGCCAACTGTTTGCCATTGGCAGAGTATGGAAATGGAATCTGTATCCCTGTGACGCTATGTTTAGCACCCACTTTTCCTGGGTTACTAACTGCCAATTTTGAGAAAAAAAGTGCTAATTTTCCCCCTAAGGGTGCTGCCAAAAGATAAGTGCTTGGGGTAGGCAGGGGGAAGTCATTGGGACTGTTTTCTGTAGGTTTGCGCTTCATCTCCTCCAGATTTGGAGGTAGAAGCGCCCCATTTCTTTGACCTGTATGAATCTTGTGCCTGGTATCTGCAACCCTTAGGGCGTCTGGATTTGCCCCTTTGAAATCTGTCTGACACAGGAAAGGATCAATTTTTTGTAGGCCAGTGTCTACTGAATCTTGGTGGCTGCACTTGTAAGAAGTCTTTTACAGTTTGCATAGACTTAGCTTTATCTTCCATTTTCTTTAAAACCTCTTCTGCCTTAATACCAGAGTATCATGCTGTAAAGGTGCATCTAACAATTTAGCTTTAACATGATCAGGCAAATTTTGTTCCTTTAGCCAGGCATGTCTCCTAATCACAGATCCAGTAACTGCGGCCCTGCAGGAGGCCTCTAAGGAATCAAAACCACATTGCAAAGTATGCTTTCCAACCTGTTCAGCTGCATGCAATAATTCCTGCAATTCTTTATTTTCTGCACATTCAGAAATCAACATCATTTTCTGTTTCAGCAATCCCATAACGTTGTTGATACTTGAGCATATGAAATTGACAGTTTAAGGCCCTAATTGCCCAGGTTGCAGATGTACAAACATTTTTTCCCCATCTGTCCAGTGCCCTTGAATGTTTGTCAGAGGGGGTAGGATTTTTTGCTGTTGAGGCCTTAACTCCCTTTGGACCCTGTGAAATAGTTTCAGGATCAGCAACAGGGCTTTATTCATTTATGTGAGTCAGGAACCCTGTAATATCTGTCAGGCTTGCTAGGAGGTAAGGATTCAGGGGTCAAGCTTGACTCCGAAAACACATCATCCACAATGTCTAAAACAGGGGGTATGGCTAAAGGCCTGTGCTGAGGGAGCAGGAGGAAATCCCTGAGCCTCTTTGTTGATTCTGAGAAATCTTGACTCTCCCAGTGAAAATGGTCCCTCAAAGTATGCAAGGTTTCTCCAAATGAATAATCCTCATGAGGTGATGCAGATGGTATAGACTCCTCTGCATCAGAATCCTCATAGGGAGGAACAGATAATTCCTGATCAGAAGAGGAATCAGAAGAAATAGAAACCTGATCTGAAGATTCATAATCAGCGTCTTGCCTAGGCCTCTTATCTGGAGGGGGATGGCAACCCCTGATCAAGATAATAAGGTCTTCAGCCATTTTGATCATCTGTTTTTTAGGCATAGAGGCCTGTGCATGTGGCTCATGCGTCAGTTTTTTAGTTTTAGAAGTTGCTTTTGTCTTTTGTCTTGCAGCTGTCATTGGTTTGATATACAAATGTTGAGGCCTGAACACACCCTCAGAAGCCAGTGCCTGCTCAGCGGCTCAGGACCCATCCGAGGGAGATACATCCATGGGTTCAATACTTTAAGTATCTTGCTGCATGCCGGACTCCATATGGGTGTCGGTAGGGGCCTGCGACTCAAAAGTAGCGGGTATCAGGGGCTGCGAAAGCGCCTCACTGAGAACCGGCGACTGGCTTAGGAGAAGCTACGTTGTCGGTTTTGGACCTCGACTGTCTCTCTCCGTCCTTTTCTTTGAGTTTTTTTATGTATTCCGGTAGTCGGATGTTATCCGACGACATTTCTGGATAGTTAAATCTGTTTCCAAAATACTTTGAGGCAAAAATATACAGACGCTTAATAGTGTGTTGGTTAAATCTAGCACAAAACTGACAGCCAGGCACGTTGTGATCAGGGGGAATACAGTATAAATGGAAGTCCTTGTGAGGTATTTGCTTCCCACAAGTAATACAATTATTAACTTTTACTGACATCGGAATGGAGCAAGAAAAAAGTTTCCCCAACAGGGTACTTGGCTTTAGTGAAGACTTCGGTTCTGAAACTCAAACTCGAATATTTCAGGAGTTGGCCGACCGGCACTTGCAAAATGCTTCGCTTCGGGCACCATGCAGCAAGAAAGACTAAAGAAAAAGTACAGTTTTGTACCTACCATAAATGTAGATGTCCAAGAGGTATGCATCTGCAGTCATAACATATGGGTTGTCCTGCCTCAGGCAGCCCTTCGGTCGGCCGGATTCCAAAGTCTGGGTCTGGCCTCGGCTGATGTCGCACTTCACCCGACGTCATAGCTGCTGTGAATTGGGTATAAAGGCATCAGCCAACGCCATTTTCCTCAGTGTTTCTTGCCCCAGATGCCAGGTGCCCTCTAGGAAGGCTAAATTTGGATAAATGCAAATGATTCCAAACAGTAGAGAGCAAACAAAAATAAACATGTATATACATATATACAAACAAATACACCATAATAGATTCCCCCAGCTAGCTACAAGATGGGCAAATACCCTAGGAGTACCACAGAGGGAAGGAGGGTGGGTAATCCTGACTGCAGATGCATACCTCTCGGACATCTACATTTATGGTAGGTACAAAACTGTACTATGTCCTTCAAGGATGCATCTGCAGTCCTAACAAATGGGTAGAATACCATAGCCAAACTGGGGGAGGAGGCACTAAGATGATTATGGTGTAGTTAAGATCCCTTGCAAAACAGCAGTTGCAAAACCTGCTCGGGATCTGGAGTATAAAGGTAGATTATAATGCTTGGCAAATGTATGCACGGAGCTCCAAGTAGCAGCTTCTAAAATGTCTTTGGTAGCCACTCATAAGAAAGCTGTAGTAGTGGCTGTAGCCCTTGTGGAGTGAGGTCTGATGTTTTCTGGAGTTGCTTTCCATGAAAAGAGTAACAAAATCTAATGCAATTTCCTATCCATTTTGAGATTGTCTGTTTTGAAATTGCTTTTCCTTCCATTCCTGTTGCATATGCTACCAGAAGCTGGTCAGTTTTTCTATTGTTCTTGGTTCTGTCCAGATAGTAGCGCAATTGCCTGTGCACATCCAAGGTATGTAGTAGTCTTTCCCCCCTGTTCTGTGGGTTGGGGAAGAATGTTGGTAGGTGGATTGCTTGGTTCAATGATACCCTGGAGACCACCTTTGGCATAAAAGTAGGGTTAGTTCTCAAGGACACTCTATCCTGATGGAAGATAAGGAAGGGCTGTACTGCCATTAATGCCTGCAATTCAGAAACCCTTCTTGCTGAAGTGATTGCAAGCAGGAAAGCAGTTTTCCAAGATAAGAACTGTAATTCTGCTGTTGCTGCTGGTTCGAAAGGGGGAAGTGTTAACTTTTCCAGCACAAAGTTAAGGTCCCATGTAGGCAAAGGTGGCTTCCTTGGAGGCTTTACATTTTTAATTCCTCTCAGAAACTGCCTGAGTAGAGGTTGAGAGAAGACTGGAGGATCCATGTTGTATTCTGCTGAAATTGCTGATGCATGAATCTTAATAGAGGACTAAGACAGGCCCTTGTGGAAAAGTTCTGCTAAATATTCCAGGATGTTAGCTATGTTTGCTAATGATACATTTTCTCCTTTTGCTGCACTCCAAATGAGGTATCTTTTCCATTTGGCTGAATAAGTCTTCCTTGTGGAGGGTCTGCGAGCCTCCAGGATAATGTCTTTAACCCTCTGAGATAAATCTGGGTTATTTTGTTTTATGCAATATTCCAAGCAGCTAGCTGCAGTGTTTTCAAGTTTGGATGTAGGATCTTGAAGTTGTTCTGTGTTAGCAGTAAAGGAACTAGAGATAGAGGCCATGCGTGTGTCCGAGACATACTCCTCAGTAGCGGGTACCAATGCTGCCTCGGCCAGTCTGGAGCTATCAGGATGATCCTTGGGTGATCTTCTTTGATCTTCAGTAGCACTTTGTGCATCAAAGGAAGAGGTGGGAATGCATATGCTGTCAGGTTTTCTCAACTGAAGGATAGGGAGTCCACCTTCCAAGCAAGTGGGTGGTATGTCCTTGTGCAGAATTTCCTCAATTGGTGGTTGTGTGGGGATGTGAACAGGTCTATTTCTGGTAGTCCCCATTTCTTTGTAATGGATTTGAAGATGTCTGGATGCAGCATCCATTCGTGGGCATCCTTGGTAGTTCTGCTTAAGGTGTCTGCTAGTATATTTTCTTTTCCTGGCACAAATATGGCCTGGAGCTGAATGTTGAGGTTCAGGGCCACAATTCACAGGTCCATTGCCATCCGGCATAGAGGTTATGAGTGTGTGCCTCCCTGTTTGTTGATATACCACATGACTGTGGTGTTGTCCGTCCTTATCAGCAAATGACCCTGTTGAAGAAACGGTTTGAATGTCTGAATTGCCTGTTTCACTGCCAGCATCTCTTTTTGATTTATGTGTAGGTTCAGCTGGTCCTGTGTCCATAGGCCTTGTATACACTTGTCCACCATGTGCGCCCCCCAGCCTAGGTCTGAGGCGTCCGTGGTGATAGTCTGGTTTGGGCGAGGTTTGTGGAAAGGCAGTCCTCTGTTCAACTGACAGGCCTGAGCCCACCACAGGAATTGTTGTTTCAGGCATGGAATTATTGGAATCTGGGCTTCTAGACTGTGCTTGTGTTGAGACCATATATTCCTTAGGTACCATTGCAACTTCCTCATATGCAGCCTGGCATGTGGAATCAATATTATGCAGGATGCCGTGTAACCCAGGGCTTGCAGGACTTTCCTTGCTGTAAGCTGGTTCTGTGTTGTTAATGTCATGAAATAGAGTGGTAGTTGCTTTTGCTTTTCTGCTGTGAGAAATGCCATCTGATTTGAAGTGTCCAGTTCTGCACCCAAGAATGTTATCCTTTGGGATGGTACCAGCCTTGACTTTTTCATGTTGACTGTGTATCCCAGGGCTTGCAGTAGTTGTATAACCTTTTTCAAATCTTTTGTTAATTTGGTCTTGTTGTCCGCTTGTATTAGGCAGTCGTTCAGGTATGGATAAATCTGAATTCCCTGAAGCCTGCAATGAGCAATTACTGATGTCAGGCATTTCGTGAATACTCTGGGCGCAGTAGATAAGCCAAAGGGCAATGCTGAGAATTGATAATGCTCTGATCCTGCAAGAAATCTGAGGTATCTTCTGCAATCTGGTCGTATAGGGACGTGCAGGTATGCCTCCTTGAGATCTAGAGTCACCAGCCAAGACTTCTTGCCCAGCATGGGAAGAAGTTGCTGTAGGGTCAGCATTTTGAATTTTGGAACAATGAGGTATGTGTTCAGAGCGGACAGGTCGAGAATAGGCCTCCATTGGTTTTCTTTCCTTGGTACCAGGAAAAGCCTGGAGTAAAATCCTTGTACTTGTTCCATAGGCTGTACCTTTTCTATAGCTCTCATCCTTTGTAAGTGGTTAATTTGTCCTAGAGCGTTTGTTTTTTGGTTTGGTGGTAGGTTTGGCATTCCTCTCTTTTTTTGGTAGAGTGTGGAAGTGAAACCTGTAGCCTTTGTCTATTGTCTGTAAAATCCATTTGTCTCCTGTAATGTAATACCAGTTTACGGAAAATAAGGCTAGCTTTCCGCCTAAGGGTGCTTCCAGTTGTTCCCTGGTAGGCGGTATCAGAGTCAAGTCATTGTGTCTGTCCTGTGGAAGTGGTAGTAGCTGGATCTGTGGCAGTAGTTCTCTGGTTGTTAGTCTGCCACTGACGTCCCCTGTAGGCACCTCTGGATTGACCTCTGCCTCTTGGGCGCCTATTTCTGCCTCTCTGTGCTCTGGAGGTGTCTGGAAAGGACCAATTCTTCGAAGGCCAATTTCTACTAAACCTCGGAGGCTGGACCTGTAAGAAATCCTTGACTGTTTGGACAGATTTTGCTTTTTCCACCTTCTTTAGCACTTGCTGTGCAGGGGAGCCAAACAAACTTTGTTTCTCCATGGGAGCATCTAGGAGCTTTGACTTTACATGGTCTGGTAAGGATTGCTCTTTTAACCATGCATGCCTTCTGATCACTGTTCCAGTCATAGCTGATCTAAAGGAAGCCTCCAGTGCATCATAGCCGCATTTTAAGAATGATTACTGACCTGCTGAGTGTTATGTACCAAATCCTGAAGGGACTTACGGTCTATAGGTTCAGGAGAGGACAGTTTTTATTTAGCTGGTCTAACAAAAATTCCTGATACTGAATCATGTGGAATTGACAGTTTAAGGCCCTAGCGAAAGAGTAGCAGAAGTATAAACTTTTACCCCATCTCTCTAATGCTCTAGATTCTCTTTCAGAGGGGAGGGATTTTGGCAGAGGCAGCTGCTACAGCTTTGGGGCCCTGTGAAATGGTTTCAGGATCTGCAATAGGAGCCTTATACAAGTGAAAGTGTGTGTCCGGGACCCTGTAATATCTGTCGGGCTTAGCAGGGGCTGGGGGAAGAGAGTCAGGAGCAGTACAGGCATCATTAAATGCATCATCCACAACTGTTAGTACTGGCGGAATGGCTAAAGGCCTATGCTGTGGTAAATGCAAAAAGGTCCTTAGCCTTTTCCTTGAATCTGAAAAATCCTGGCCCTGCCATTGAAATTGCTCTCTCATAGCATGTAAGGTTTCCCAAAGAAAATTCCTCAGGAGGAGAGGCAGAAGGAATGGAGTCTTCTGCATCAGAATCCTCATATGGAGAATAAGGGCCCTCTGGAGGATTTGAGTTTTCTGAATCATCCGAGGAATAGTCTGTAGAAACTGGATCCGGGGGCTCTGCTCTAGGCCTCTTCTCTGGAGGGGGTTGAGAGGCCCTGTCTGGGTGAGGTTGGGATCCCCTGATCAAAGAAATGAGATCCTCAGCCAGGCTGAGCATTTGGGAACTAGAGGTAGGCCTGTGAGGGGGTTTTAGCAGGCAAGGCCTTAGAAGATTTAGCTGCTTTAGCCCTAGAAAAAGCCTTGATAGACATAGATGCAGGTGGCCTAGCAGCTCCACGTGCAGGAGTAGATATGTCTAAAGGAATAGTATCTGATAAATCCTGGGTGCCTGCTACAGCAGGAGAAATTTCAGTAGCAGATTCAACCATGCTGTGTGAGGCCTCGGCTATCGGAGGCAAGCTTTCGGCCGAAGGAAGAACCGTGGACTCGGTTTCAGCCGAAACCAAGACACTCACGGTTGGCTTAACCGTGGTTTTGGCCGAAACCGCGGACCGCGAGTGTCGGTCCTTTTCCTTACGCTTTTTAGCTAATTGTGAAGTCGGAGTCTCCGACGGCATTTTGTAAGCAAAAGCGGGACCAAAAAACTCCTCTGCAAACTCCGACCGACGTCTAAGTGTCTGTCGGTTGAAGGAAGCACAGGCTAGACAAGCTGATACGTCGTGGTCTGGGCCTAAGCAAGGAAGGCAGTAAGAGTGGAAATCCTTATGAGGTATTTGTTTCCCACAAGTTAAACAATTGTTTAGCTTTTCTGACATCCGCGGAGGCAAGAAAGAGTCCCCAACGGGTACTTAGCTTTTAGAAGTCTTGGTAGTAGAAATCTCTGGATCTGACCGACTGGCACTTGCGAACAGCTTCTGCTTCGGGCACCGCGGCAAGAAAGACTGAGGAAAATGGCGTCGGCTGATGCCTTTATACCCAATTCACAGCAGCTATGACGTTGGGTGAAGTGCGACATCAGCCGAGGCCAGACCCAGACTTTGGAATCCAGCCGACCGAAGGGCTGCCTGAGGCAGGACAACCCATATGTTAGGACTGCAGATGCATCCTTGAAGGACATCTGTGTCGGCTGCACGTTTTATACCCCTGATGACCTGAAGTCATGGAAAAGGAGACAGCAACCAGGACCCAAGACTTTGGCAACCTGCCAGAAGATTATCCAAATGTAATGACTGTGTCGGCTGCACGTTTTATACCCCTGATGACCTGAAGTCATGGAAAAGGAGACAGCAACCAGGACCCAAGACTTTGGCATTCAGGCCGACTGAGGGCAACCTGCCAGAAGATTACCCAAATGTAATGACTGCAACAGTGAAACACGAAGAACATCACTATCAATTCATTGTGCTTATAATAAATACATCTGAAACTTGTGTGCACGAAACACAAAACAATGCACTTAGTTGCATGACTACCTTCTAACAATAAAGATAAGGCTGAACTAGTATTAGTAAGATACCTCAAGTCACTACTGGTTCTTCAACAATATTAGCTAGTCTCCATTGCCAAAACTGTGCGACTCTGATCAAGTCACTTAACCTGACACCACTCCCAGACAGCATTTGGAAAAGGTCCATGGAGATCAGTGCTGTACCACGGAAAACAAAAAGACAAAAATACAAATGCAACAAAAAAAAAAAATAGTTTTTGAACAGATTTGAGGACAGCAGAAAAGGGGGCCCTTGGGTTCAGTTTACTAAAGTAAATAAATAGTGCACAAGTAGTAGGGGAAAACTGTACTATGTTCATTGTGTTACACTGCTACAGTCATTACACTTGGGTAGAATCCCAAAGCTGAGGTAGGGTGGCTGGTTCAATAAGGCATTAGGGGTGGCTATAAGGCCCTGCAGCACTGCAGTGGCGAAGCCAGCTCTGGATTTAGAGTATAGAGGCAGATGGTAATGCTTGGTGAAGGTATGTACAGAACTCCAAGTTGCTGCTTCCAAAATATCCTTTGTAGGTACTCCCCTGAGGTAGGCAGTTGAACTGTCTTGTTGCCCTGGTGGAGTGAGATCTAATGCTGCTAGGTACAGGTTTTCCATGGTATGTGTAGCAGAAATGTATACAATGTCCTATCCATTTTGAAACAGTCTGTTTTGAAATAAATGGCTTTTCCCTGTGCTCCTGCAGCATATGCTACCAATAATTGCTCAGATTTTCTGAAAGCTTTGGTTTTGTGCAAGTAGAAGCGTAACTGCCTGTGAATGTCCAAAGAGTGCAGTAGTCTCTCCCCTTTATTCTGTGGTTTGGGATAAAAAGTTGGCAGGTGAATAGTTTGGTTTAGAGCCACACTGGATACCATCTTTGGCATAAACGTAGGGTTAGTTCTTAAAGACACACTGTCCTGGTGGAAAACGAGGAAAGGTTCCACTGCCATTAGTGCCTGTAATTCTGAAACTCTTCGTGCTGATGTTATTGCCAGGAGCAGAGCAGTTTTCCAAGAGGTATATTTTAATTCTGCTGGGTTAGCTGGCTCAAAAGGAGGTAAAGTTAGTTTTTCCAAAACAAAGTTGAGGTCACAAGTTGGAGTAGGTGCTCTATGGGGCGGTCTTATGTTTTTAGCCCCTCTGAGGTACTGTTTTAACAGAGGATTAGAGAAAATTGGTGGATCCGTGTTGTAATAAGCAGAGATGGCAGAGGCGTGGATCTTGATGGATGAGGAGGAGAGGCCTTTGCCCAGCATCTCAGTTAAGTATTGTATCTGAGGAATGTTTGGGACAAGAGGGTCAAGGCTGTGAGTTTGGTTCCAGGCACAGAATCTCTTCCATTTATCCGAATAGGCTTTCCTGGTACTAGGCCTTCTGGCCTCCAGAATGACATCTATAACAGCTTTGGAGAGAGGCATTGCTTGCTTGACTAAGGAATCTTCCATGCAGCTAGGTTTAAGGTCTTTAGCTGGCTGTGTAGTATTTGATTGTTGTGCTGAGTCAGCAGACGTGGGATTCGAGGCAAAATCCAGGGTGGTTCCTGTGCTAAGCTCCTTAAGATTGGGTACCAGTGCTGGTGTGGCCAGTCTGGTGCAATCAGGATCATCTTTGGCTCTTCTTGCCTGGCTTTTATGAGTACCTTTGGCAGGAGAGGTAGTGGTGGGAAAGTGTATACTTGTAGGTTCTCCCAGCTGAATGAGAGGGCATCCACTTTCCATGCTTGTGGATGGTAACTCCTTGTGCAGAATTTTTGTAGCTGGCAGTTTATTGGGGATGCAAACAGATCTATATCCGGGCTCCACCATTTCTGTGTTATCATTCTGAATATTTGTGGATTCAATTCCCATTCGTGGGGACCCATGATGTTTCTACTTAAGTCGTCTGCCAGTGTGTTTGTCTCTCCTGGCAGGAATTGTGCTTGCAGATGAACTTGAAGGTTTGTAGCTGTGTTCCACAAGGTCATGGCTTGTCTGCATAGGGGGTAGGAGTGAGTGCCCCCTTGCTTGTTTATGTACCACATAACTGTGGTGTTGTCTGTCTTTAGCAGTAGCTGTCCTGGATGCAGCAGGTCCTTGAAAGCTATAAGGGCATTTTGTACAGCTAGCATCTCTTTTTAATTGATGTGAACATGCCTTTGTTCTGCGGGCCACGTGTCTTGAATACATTTGCCTGCCATGTGTGCTCCCCAGGCGTAATCCGATGCATCTGTTGTCAGTGTTTGCCTGGCTGTGGGTTGGTAAAAGGCTGTCCCTTGTTGAGGTGACAAGCTTGAGCCCACCATTGAAACTCCTGTTGAAAGCAAGGGATTAGTGGTATAACCATTTTCAAACTTTTACAGTGTTGAGACCATACATTCTTTAGGTACCACTGTAGTTTCCTCATATGCAGTCTGGCATATGGAATTAGTAGTATGCAAGATGCCATGTAACTCAAGGCCTACAGAATTTTTCTTGCAGGGAGTTGGGTCTTTGTTGCCATCAATTGAAAGTATTGAGTCAGTCGTCCTTGCTTGTCTGGCATGAGATAAGCCATCTGGGCCGTTGTGTTCAAGCTGGCACCCAGGAATATAATCTCTTGTGAGGGCACTGGTGTTGATTTCTTTTCGCTTACTGTGTACTCCAGGCAACTTAACTTTTTTTACAAATGCCAGATGCTTTAGAAGAATGTCCTTGTTCTCTGCTTGAATCAAGCAGTCGTCCAGGTACGGATAAATTTGAATTCTTTTCTGTCTGCAAAATGCAATTACTGGTGCCAGGCACTTTGTGAAGACCCTGGGCACAGTAGATAAGCCAAAGGGCGGTGCAGAGAATTAGTAGTGTATTGAACCAGCAGTATCTGACTGTCTTGTTGGCTCAATAAGTGAGGAATTTGAGGTAATGTCCAAGCTGGGCATTGAAACAAGCTCTTTAGGATTGGGTACCAGTGCTGGCAGGGCCAGTCTGGGGCAATCAGAATAATTTTGGTTTCTCTTGTCTGACCTTGAGGAGTACCTTGGGGAGGAGAGGCAGATGAGGGAAGGCATATACTGTTAGGTCTTTCCAGCTGAAAGATAGAACATCCACTTTCCATGCTTGCTTGTGATAAGTCCTTGTGCAGAATTTCTGTAGTTGGTAGTTGTGAGGGGAGGCAAATAGGTCTATGTCCGGGCATCCCCAGTTCCTTGTTATCTTGCTGACTTGTGGATCCAATTTCCACTCGTGGGGATCCATTTGGTTTCTGCTTAGTTAGTCTGCCAGAGTATTTGTCCTTCCTGGCAGGAATTGTGCTTGCAGATGTACTTGGTAAGTCAATGCCGTGTCCCACAAGTTCATGACTAGCCCTCAGAGGGGTTAGGAATGTGGTACATAAACAAGCAGGGAGGCACACATGACTGTAGTATTATCTGTCCTTATCAGTAGTTGTCCCAGATGAAGTAGATCCTTGAAGGCTGTCAGGGCTTTCGGAACAGCTAGCAATCTCTTTTTGATGGATATGTAGGTGCATTTGACTTGCGGACCATGTGCCCTGAATACATCTTCCTCACATATGGGCCCCCCAGGCATAATCTGATGCATCTGTTGTCAATGTCTGCCAAGGTGAATGGTTGTCCCGTGTTGTGGTGACAGGCTTTTTGCCCATCATCGAAACTCCTGTTGCAGGCAGGGAATGAGGGTAATTGTTTCCAGGCTGTGGCAATGTTGAGTCCAAACACTTTTTAGATACCTTTGAAGTTTCCTCATATGCAGTCTTGCATATGGAATTAGCAGAATGCAGGATGCCATGAAGCTCAAAGCCTGCAGAATTTTTCTTGCAGATAACTGGGTCTTTGTTGCCAACATTTTGAAATAAGTAGTCAGTTGTCTGTGTTTGTCTGGCGTGAGATAAGCCATCTGGGCAGTTGTATTTAAGCTTGCACCCAGGATTATCTCGAGAGGGTACGAGTTTTGATTTCTTTTTGTTTACTGTGTACCCTAGCCCTGTTAGTAATATTTTTACAAATGCCAGATGCTGTAGTAGAATGTCCTTGTTCTCTGCTTGAATAAGGCAGTCGTCCAAGTAAGGATATATTTGTATTCCTCTTTGTCTGCAAAATGCAATCACTGGTGCCAGGCATTTTGTGAAGACCCTGGGCGCATTGATAAGCCAAAGGACAGTGCAGAGAATTGGTAGTGCATCGAGCCAGCTATAAATCTGAGGTATCTTCTGCATGACTGTCTGATTGGGACATGGAGGTATGCCTCTTTTAGGTCTAAAGTCACAAGCCAAGCCCTCTTTCCCAGCATGGGCAGAAGCTGCTGCAGAGTTAACATTGTGAATTTTGGAATATCCAGTAATGTGTTTAGGATAGACAGGTCCAGTATTGGCCTCCAGGCTTTGCCCTTTCTGGGTACCAAGAATAGCCTTGAGTAGAATCCTAGTCCCTGCTCTTGCTGTGGTACTAGCTGAATGGCTCTCATGTCCATGAGGGATGAAACTTATTTTTGTGCCTCTGCCCAATGATTGCGTGGCATGTCTGGCATACCGTTTGGCCTTGGCAGGGTGTGAAAGTGGAACCTGTAGCCTTGTGATATGATATTTAAGACCCATTTGTCTTGGGTGATAATGTGCCAATTTTGTGAAAAAAGAGCTAGGTTTTCCCCCCAAAGAGGCTGCCAGAAGATAAGTGCTTGATGCTGGCAGGGGAAAGTCATCGAGACTGTTTCCTGTACGGCTGTGATTTTTCCTCTCTGCTTTTGGAGGTAGAAGCACCCCATTGTTTAGGCCTGTATGAGCCTTGGGGCTGTGACCTGCCTCTGGGGCATCTGTATCTGCCTCTTTGTGACCTGTCTGACACTGGAAAGGACCAATTCTTTGTAGGCCAGTTCGTGCTAAATCTGGGAGGCTGTACCTGCAAGAAATCCTTGACTGTTTGCATAGATTTAGCTTTGTCCTCCATTTTCTTCAACACCTCTTCTGCTTTAACACCAAACAAAGTATCATGCTGTAATGGAGCATCTAATAGTTTTGCTTTAACATGATCAGGCAGATTCTGTTCTTTTAACCAAGCATGCCTCCTAAAGACAGAACCTGTAACAGCAGCTCTACAGGAGGCCTCTAGAGAATCAAAACCACATTGCAAAGTATGCTTTCCCACTTGTTCAGCTGCATGCAATAAATCCTGCATTTCTTTGTTTTCTGCACATACTGAATTTGTCAACATTTTCTGTTTAAGCAGTGACATAAGATATTGCTGATATTTAAGCATATGAAAGTGGCAATTTAAAGTTCTTACAGCCAAGGTAGCAGAAGTATAAATCTTTTTCCCCCATCTGTCCAGGGCCCTAGAATCCCTATCAGAGGGGATAGGGTTTTTTGCAGTGGAAGCCTTGACCCCTTTGGGACCCTGAGAGATAGTTTCTGGGTCAGCAGCAGCAGGGTTTTTATAAAGAAATTTATGTGAATCAGGAACGCTGTAGTATCTGTCTGGCTTAACAGGAGCTGGTGGTAGAGAGTCTGAAGACAGACCGGAGAATACATCATCTACAATGTCTAAAACAGGTGGGATAGCAAGGGGCCTGTGCGGAGGTACTAAAAGGAAGTCTGAGCCTTTTCTTAGATTCTGAGTAGTCTTGGCTCTCCCAGTGGAAATGCTCCCTCATTAGTATGCAGCGTCTCCCCAAAAGAATAATTCTCAGGAGGAGAGGCTGAAGGGATAGATTCTTCAGCATCAGAATCCTCATAGGGAGGAAGAGAATATTCCTGTTCAGAAGAGGAATCAGAGGAAATGGAAACCTGATCTGAAGATTCATATTCTATCTCTTGCCTAGGCCTCTTATCAGGAGGGGGATGGGAACCCCTGATCAAAGTAATTAGGTCTTCGGCCATTTTAAGCATCTGTTTTTTAGGCATGGAGGCCTGTCCAGGAGAATGCTGTACTTGTTTCTTTGTCTTTAGAGCTGCTTTAGTCTTTGCCTTTGAAGCTGGAGTAGATTTCACATATAACTGTGTAGGCCTGAAAACACCCTCAGAAGCCGATGCCTGCTCAGCGGCTCCGGACCCATCTGAGGGAATAGTTTCTGAGTGTCCAATATCTTTCCAGTGGCCTAGTCAGCTCCACGTGGGAGTCTGAAGCTCCTGTGGCTCTGAGGTAGCGGGCATCAGGGGCTGCGAAAGCGCCTCATTGAGAACCGGACAGGCCTAGCAGAAGCCTCGTCGTCGGTTTTGGACCTCGGACGCCTGTCCTTTTCTTTTTCTTTGCGCTTTTTATAAACTCCGGTAGTCGGCTGTTCCGACGGCATTATATAATTGTATCTTCTGCCAAAGTAATGAAATGCAAAATCGTACCGACACTTAATAGTGCATTGGTTAAATCTAGCACAAAACCGACAACTAGCAATGTCGTGGTCAGGGCCTAGGCAAGGAATACAGTAAGAATGAAAATCCTTGAGATATTTGCTTCCCACAAGAAATACAATTATTAACTTTTTCTGACATCGGTCTGGAGCAAGAAAAAAAAGTTTCCCCAACAGGGTACTTGGCTTGAATGAAGACTTCGGATCTGAAATTCGAATGTGAAAATCTCAGAAGTCATCCGACCGGCACTTGCGAACTGCTTTTGCTTCGGGCACCGCCCGGCAAGAAAGACTGATGAAAATGGCGTCGGCTGCATCTTTTATACCCCTGGTGCACTGAAGTCAGGGAGGAGGCGACCACAACCAATGCCGGACCTAGAATTTGGAATTCAGGCCGACTGCGGGTAGCCTGCTAGCAGGATAACCCAATTTTAATTCTGCAACAGTGAAACACGATGAACATCCTCAGCATATGTTTCATATTGTTTACTGTCCTCATGGTGAATGTGCAAGATGAGTAAACTCACCTCCCAAGATGGTCCAACACTCAAGACTGATTCTTAGGAAGATGAACAGCAACTGCCTTCTTAAGGAGCAGCAGCAGCTGATATGATGGCATCTGCTAGGGTATAAGCTCCAACTTGTATACTGGCTGGCCCTGGAGTTGGCACAGAAGTACTCCAGCATAGTGGCTCTCGTAACACCACCAACAATCAAGTCATCTCACTGAGTGAGGGGGGGATTATCAAGGTAGAAAGCCTGGGTGACAGAAGGTCCTCCACTACTACAAGCTTAGATTTGCAGGGAGAGTCCAGGGCCCACTTCATTGGGGACATGGCAAGGTTGGCTTCTTAGACTCACTCCAGTGAGATGTGATCCTTGAAGGCGAATTGCCGAGGTACCAGATCGTTGACTATAAAGGAGAACAACTGGAGAAGTATTGGCTGTTTGGTGTGTTTTGCTCTACTTTTTTGCTGTGTTTTGAGAGTTATTTCATGTCCAAGCCATAATTTTTCCAGTGGCTCATTTTTTGATTATTCAATTTTGCGCTGAAACTGTTGAATTTCGTTTTCATTCATGTCACGGAATGAAAGCTCCGAGCGGAGTCCTTTGTCTGATGCCCTGCTGTTTTCTGATATGGTGGTGGAGCGTGATAAAAGGTATACCAGCATGGATCCCTGGAACTTGGGGGGAGACACAGATGATGATGGTCATTTTGCTTTGTTAAATAAACTTATGGCTAAGGAAATTGCACTATATTTTGATACAAGATTATTGGAGAAATATTTAAGTCTCAATATTACCCCTCAGGGGTTACGTGTAGATAAATTACCAGCTGCGCCCTTCTCTGATGATGAGTCTGAACTGCTTGAGGAGTGGAAACAAATTTCCCTTTCCTGCACTACGGGTTGGCTTCGCATATTGATCAAACGCAATAAGAAATCTCATGAGAAGCTAAAAAGTGAGATTTCCATGCTGCAGAGTGAACTTGTAGCTGAAGTGAACTATAGAGCTCAAATGGTTAATATTAATGACAGAATGAACAAGTTAGAGGCTGACATCGTACACAGGAAATGAAATAAACTTGTTCGGGATTTAAGAGACTATGAGACGGGTATTATTTTCAGCTGGCAACGTGAACCCGTACGTAATAGATCTAGGGGGAGGAGCTGGAATCGCAGCTCCAAACGAAGAGACTTTTCTGCTTCTTCTTTTTCCTCAATGGAACAGAATGTAGCTGCCAAAAATGTTTCTTTTGCCAGAACTGTTGTCTCCAATCGCGCTCTTGATAGGGAAGCTTCGGATGTTTCCAATGAAGCTTCAAACTCCACCAGTAATGTGAACTTTCAAAATGACAATTATAACAAGGACAATTATAACAAGGGGAGAAACGGAAGAAATGGCAGAAAGGGGCGAAACTGCTTCAAATGAAGGTTTGACTACAACAGTTTCTAATAGAACTTTTAACAATGTGTCATCGTTGGATTGTATTAATTTATCCAACTTGTGTTTGAGCAATGAAATGTGTAATGTATTATGTAAGGGGAGTAAGTTTGTTCCAACTATTTTTCCGTCGTTAGCTGACATTTATTTTGAAGTGAAAACATTTATTCGCAAACTGTTACTTAGAGTGTATTTTGAAAAGTTTGTTGATGTAAATGATTCAAATTCAACTTGTGGTGAAGTTCGCAGTGAATTATCTTGTGACATAGATTTTGATGAAAGTTTAATGAATTTATCAATTTATAATTATGAATGTGATGAATTTAACACTTCTTTTGATGAATGTGATGATGGATTAATTTGTCCTAATACCAATATTAATTTAAATGTTAACTATTTGACAGGGTATGGCAAGTTGATGATGCAGAAATTTAGGAATGTTAAGAGCAATTTTACACCTGTGATTTCTGTACCAGCCATTTCCATTTTTCAAAAAGTGCTTTTTGAAGAAATAGAGATGTCCTTTGTGGAATTTTGTAGAGAAAAAAAAGCAATTTAATTTAAATAGAGAAGAATGGCAGGCTTTGAAAAATCTTAAGGAATTAAAAAATGAATACATATTTAAATGTGCTGATAAAGGGGGTAATTGGGTTATCATGGACAAGTCAGATTATTGTAGGATGGTTAATAGATTACTCTTAAATTGTGAGGAATATAACAAATTAGGTAATGATCCCTTTAAATCTTATAATGAGGAGTTATTATTCTTATTGGAAAGGGGTGAACGGTTAGGGTTCTTCTCCCAAGCTGATGTCAAAAAAATGTATATAAAAGTACCCACTACACCAGTATTATATGCACTGCCCAAGGTCTATAAGGATTTAGTTGAGCCCCCTTGTAGGCCTATAGTTTCTGGGGTAGGCTGTTATTTGGAAAACATTAATATCTTTTTGGACTTTTAGTTAAAAGTTTCTTAATAGGGTTAGTGCTCACATTTGTAATACTCAAGAATTAATTAATGAAATGTCTAAAATCAGTTGGAATAGTGATTATTATTGGGTGACTATAGACGTCAAGTCTTTATATACGAATATTAACATCAAGTGGGGACTTGAGTCGATATTTAATATGTTAGGTGAAGGTCCCAGAACCAGTTTTTTGATAAACCTATTGGAATTTTGTTTGACCCACAATTATTTTATGTTTAACAATGAGTTCTTTTTACAAGTCAAAGGGACTGCAATGGGTGCAACTTATGCTCCCTCTTATGCTGTGATTTATATGGATTCTTTTGAAAAAAAGTTCATTTACCCTACTGATTATTTTAAACATAGAGTGGTTTTGTACAAACGTTTTATTGACGATTTCATTTTTATATGTAAAGGGGATTTGTTGGAATTTTTTGATTTTTTTGAATCGTTGAACAACAATGAACACCATCTCTCCTTTTCATATGAGGTCAATAGAAATGAAATCAATTTTTTGGATTTGACATTATTTGAACGAGATAGTGTCATTGAATTTAGACCTTACAAAAAAAGTACTTCTGTCAATATGTTTTTGCATGCTACTAGTATGCATCCACCACATTTGCTAAAAGCATTGCCTTACGGGGAATTCAAAAGAATCTATCAGCATACTAGTTTAGATTCTAAAGTAGATCAGGAGTTAAATAAAGTTTATTTGAGATTATTGGAAAGAGGGTATGATAAAAAGGAACTTTTAAAGAGTATGGATAATGTCGTGAAAAAGAAAAAGAATTTCAAATGGTTTGAAACGGATGTTTCACATCCAATGAGAATGGAAAGAGATGTAGAAAAAATATTTTTTGTAACCAAATACACAGCTTTTTCTAAGAAATTAACATCCTTGATTAAAAAAATTTTGGTATTTGGTTAGTGAAGATGAATCCATAGGTGAGCTCTTTCCTCGTAATATAAATTTTTCATATAAAAAAGGAAAAAATTTGAAGGAATTATTAAACAATAATCTCTTAACTCAAGACAAAAGTTACTCTGTTAATGTGGGTACTTTTAGATGTGGATCTTGCAGTTTATGTGATAGAGTGATCAATGTTAGGTCTATTAATCAAATCAACCATACCCCCAAGCACTACTTTAATTGTAAATCTACTGGTGTAGTTTACACGTTGACTTGCGGTTGTCACAACATTTGGTATATAGGACAAACTAAAAGAATGGTTAGAGTAAGAATCTTGGAACATTTGAAGGACATCAGAAACTTGAATTATTCAGTCCTGTTGCTAAACATTTCATTGAAGCTCATGATGGACTATCAGATAGTTTAAGATTTAGTGTTTTGGGTAAACCTTTCATTTATAGGGGAGATAATGTATCCAGTAAATTATTAGAATTAGAGACTAGGATGATTCTAAAATTCAACACTTTAAAACCTTATGGTTTAAATCAAGAACTGGGTATTTAATGAAATCAAGAACTGGGTATTTAATGAGTTTAAAACATATATTAAATTATTTCATTTAATATGTTAAGTATATATTATATATCATATTTATGTATATATTATATTTAGGTTTATATTTATAAGTTATATGTGAATATATTTATTTTTGTCATGGTGTTTTTTCAGTGCAATGTCTTAATGTGTATCAATGAGATATAAGATTTTCTCTTTCATTGAAGTTAAGAATTAAATTGATTAATTGATTAATTGCTTGAGAGATATATTTAAAACCACTGCTGGGTTGCAGTGAGATGTGATCATTGAAGGCAAATTGCCGATGTACCAGATCGTTGACAATAAAGGAGAATAACTGGAGAAGTATTGGCTATTTGGTGTGTTTTGCTCTACTTTTTTGCTGTGTTTTGAGAGTCACCTCCCAAGATGGTCCAACACTCAAGACCGATTCTTAGGAAGATGAACAGCAACTGCCTTCTTAAGGAGCAGCAGCAGCTGATATGATGGCATCTGCTAGGGTATAAGCTCCAACTTGTATACTGGCTGGCCCTGGAGTTGGCACGGAAGTACTCCAGCATAGTGGCTCTCATAACACCACCAACAATCAAGTCATCTCACTGAGTGAGGGGGGATTATCAAGGTAGAAAGTCTCGGTGACAGAAGGTCCTCCACTACTACAAGCTTAGATTTGCAGGGAGAGTCCAGGGCCCACTTCATTGGGGACATGGCAGGGTTGGCTTCTTAGACTCACTCCAGAACTTGATAAGTACAAGTGCTTCCTCTTCCATTTGGCTTTCCTTGGGATTGCTGGTAGGGGAAGACTCCATAACTGAGGAATAAATCCTAGACCCAGACAAATCAATAACTGTAAGGTGTGGAATACAGTCAGTGCTGACTCAGATGATCCAATGTGTGACACAATGGTCTAAATTCATGTTGGAGAGGGTCCACACAAAGCAGCCTATGTCATAAGGGTCAACATCAACTAGGACTCCAGTCAAGCTGATGGGATTGATTGTGAGGGAGGCAAAGCTCTGGCCAGCCGTTACCCTGGTTGTCAAATCTACCATCAGCACGGAGATATTATTTTGGTTCCTTAGATTTTGTAGAGTCTTTACTTGTTGCAAATGACTGGTAATGGAGAGGGGTGGGGGAAGAACTTCACCAAAAAGAGAAGCACCACTTGAATGGCACCCAATCTGCTACATAAACTGCCAAGAAAATATTAAAAATGTGTGGATAAAAGGGAAACTAGCCTGTAACTGTTCTCTTTAGAAAAAAGTGACACTATGAAGAGAGATACAAATGAGGGTCTTAGCATCAGAATATCACTAGTAAAGCAGAATGACTGACAGTCTCGGAAAATTATTACAGCCAGTTAACTCCTGACAGTGATGACAATAGGACAGAACTCCAGTCATAGACTTAGTATCAGCCTTTTCTAAGGTGATAGAAACTTTTTGTTCTTCTGCGATAAGGTAGGTGTGTGTGTGTGTGTGTGTGTGTGTGTGTCCCTCTCTTTCTCTCTCCATATTTGCCTGTCTTGCAGTGCTAGAACCTGTGCTTTTCTTCAAACTGTACATATGCTGACATACAGAAAGAAAATCTTAACTTTTGTAAGGTGATATAATACAAGATGCTCTCATGAAAAGAGCTGTATTTAGGCTATTTGGGCAAACAAACACCACTTTTTATCTCCCCTTTTATCCCCTCCTCCCCAAAGGGCCAAGAATAATGGCTCCTCTAACTGCACTAAATCAGCCCATTTGTTCTATGGTAGTAGAAACCAGGAATCCCCAGGTGAGGAATGAGCACTAAATTCCATTTGTCGTATTCCAGTAATTCCCCAATCAGTTCATCTGTCTGTGACGACAGGTGCACAGGGAATATGTGAGTTTGCTGGTCCTGAAGTGCAGTCTGTCTACTCCCTAGCAAGTACCCCCTCCCCTCACGGTGGCTCTTCCAAGCTCTGCCCAGCTGCCCTATAAGGGGAAACATATCCCACACACACACTGAATTCTCCTCTCAGCTTATTGTGAAACTTGCACATAGCAGCACTGGCTTACTAGGCTCAGGCTCCATGGGTGAGCATCTAATGCCCCAGCTCTGTGTCATCCATGTGGGGTGTCCCAGCTTTGTGTCATCCATGTGGGGAGCCACCGAAGCATCCCCTCCTCTCAGGATGAAACGGACAGCAACAGATGCTCCCTTCCATATTCCCCTGCTAGCAAGCTTACTTTTACTAGTCTTTGTTGACTGGGGAAAGTCTGATTGGCAAAACCTCATTTTCAGTTGAGGACCAGGGAGAAAAAGCTCCACAACCGTTACATACAAGTAAAAACATTTTCACATGTGCATTAAAGTTTAAATGAACAGTACATTTCTGTATGAAAATAAATGGTGTACATGTACTGAAAAACATCTGCATACACTGACACCTGTTCAATATATGGAAGTAAATAAATTGAAGTGAGGGTTTTCTTGGATGGTAGTAACCGCAGGTAGAGACAGTAGTAATCTGACTTAAAATTAAGAATGAAAAAAACGTAGGATGGTGGAATGACAGCAAAAACAGCAATGGAGGGATGGGATAGATACAGTGGTGATTAATTTGTTGATTAAGAAAACTCTTTGAAGAAACTTAGCTGGGTGAGGAGGAAGAGCAAAGCCAGCTTTATATTTTTATCCATTTTGGTGGCATCTCAAAATTTTTGGGACTAGCACAGACTTATTGGTTTAAGTAGTTATCATCAGACTCCTAAATACAAACAGGGAACTCAACTACAGTATCGAAAGAGAAAATTTAAAATTTTGCTGGAGCAAGAACATACTGATTAAAACTTTGCTTCATTCAATACAGCAAGACAATAAAACAGGACCTTCTAGCAAGGTAGCTCTCTTCATTTTCATCAAAAACTAAAGGCATCACTATAGTATGTCAAGTCTGACCTTTCCATCAGGAAAGCTATAAAAAGCTGTAAATATTTTAGCAAGTACATAACAGAGCCAAGAATGTTAGCTCAGGACTCTAAACTTGGGGAATCATGGCACGGTCTATGGTGTACATAAATGTACAGTACTCGGAAAAGGCTCTTCCTAAATATTACACACACTTCAAAAATCATATGCAAAGCTTAAAAACGTGTCAAGCATTTCAGAGGAGTTGTCGAATTACTTATTGGGACCTTACAAGACCCCGAACCACAGCAAAATGGCCAAGTCAAAACATACACACACCAAAACTATGGTTTACATCTACATTCAAGCTTTTCTGGAGAGGGAAGCTCCTTTGCAAATCCCAGTTCACACCACACACCCTTATTTACATTTAGAAATCACACCAACCACTGCAAAAAAAAAAAAAAAAAAGAGAAGCAACTGATAATAGTGAAAAAGAAAAAAAATCATCTTACACAATTGTAATATCAAAATAGAGTCAATATGAAACTAATTTCTGGGACTTGTGATTTCAGAGTTGGGATTCAGAATGCAACATTCATGGAGTTCCCATTTATCAAACTGTAGACCTTTGTTTCTTTTTACTGCAAATTTAAAATGAAAGAAATGTAAAATTATCTTGCAGTTTTAACAGCACCATCATTTTAGATCTTTTAACGTTTTTTTTTTTACTAGAAATATTACATTGGAATTTACACAGAAATGGCTTTCCAATGAAGAAAAATACGATTTCAGTATGCTATAAATAAAAACCATCAGTTATGTAACTGCAAATTCAAATGTAAAAAATTTTTACAAATGTAGACTGTTAAATCACCATGGCAAAGTCTACAGAAAGAAAAAGGAACAATCTTCTTGGGTCATAGTGCTAAAAAGGTGCCACAGCCAAAGCCAAATTCAAAGAGTTGGATGTAAAAAGATCTACCCTAGAATTATACTATACAAATGTGCAGGGAGAAGAAATGGGAAGAAAGATGTGCTGGTCTTTTGGCAGAATGCTGTACTCTGTAGCTTACACTGGAGTGCTTGCAAAGATGAACCTGGATGGCATATTAACAGTACGACCTATTTTGCTACACGCAAATCTACAGCTACAAAAAATTCATACTGGATTACTATTATGGATCTTTAGAAGTAAGCAAATAAACCAAATTCTGGACAATGGAATTTACCTGAATAAAAAGCAAAACAACTTATTTATTCAACCACTGAAAAGTACAGTTTTGTACCTACCATAAATGTAGATGTTCGAGGATTCCCTTGCTGCAGTCCTGACTATTGGGTATAGTCCGCGTCCCCGTCGGCCCGAATACCAGAGTATAAGGCTGACGTCGGTCATGGCGCCTTAGACTGACGTCAGTACGTCAGGGTACTAATGCGCATGACCGACGTCATTTCCTCAGTCTTTTCTTGCCCCAGATGTCAGAAGACCCAAAAAGACAAGTCCCAAAAACAACCTGCACCAAAAAACATGTACAATATATACAACAATATATACAAAAATATAAGCATGAAAACTCACCTACACAACCACCCTGAAACACAGAGGGGAAGGAGGGAGGGTAAATTGGACTGCAGCAAGAGAATCCTCGAACATCTACATTTATGGTAGGTACAAAACTGTACTATGTTCTTCGTCTTCCCTTGCTGCAGTCCTGACTATTGGGTAGAATCCCAAAGCAGAGGTAAGGGAGGCTGGCAAATTATAAAGTAGCAGGAGCTGACAACATGCCTTGTAAAACAGCAGTGGCAAAACCAGCCCTAGTCTTAGAGTATATAGGCAGGTGATAATGCCTAGAGAAAGTATGCACTGAACTCCAAGTAGCTGCTTCCAGAATATCCTTAGTTGCCACCCCCCTTAGAAATGCCGTTGAAGTGGCAGTAGCCCTAGTGGAATGAGGCCTAATCCCAGCTGGAACCTCTTGCGATGATGGGAATAACAAAATGCAATGCAAAAGCCAATCCACCTAGAAATAGTTTGTTTTGACACAGGCTTGCCCTGTGAACTCAAAGCAAAGAAACAAGTAACTGCTGAGACTGCCTAAAAGTCTTAGTCCTGCTCAAATAATAACGCAATTGCCTGTGTACATCTAAAGTGTGCAAAATCTTTTCCCCTTTATTTTGAGGATCTGCAAACAACGCGTAGGCAAATGAATAGTTTGGTTTAAAGCCACACTAGAAACCACCTTAGGCATAAAGGAAGGATTAGTACGTAATGATACCCTGTCCTTATGGAAAATCAAAAAGGGCTCTACTGCCATAAGGGCCTGCAACTCAGACACCCTTCTTGCAGAAGTAATAGCCAACAGAAAAGCAGTCTTCCATGACAAATATTTCAATTCAGCAGTAGCTGCAGGCTCAAAAGGTTGTAGAGTAAGTTTTTCCAACACAAAATTGAGATCCCAAGCAGGAGTAGGAGCTCTACGGGGGGCTCTTATATGCTGTGCCCCTCTAAGAAACTGCTTGAACAAAGGATGCGAAAACAAAGGTGGGTCACAATCATAGTGAGCTGAAATTGCTGCAGCATGAATCTTTATGGAAGAGAAGGACAAACCTTTGTCCAATAATTCAGTAAGATATTGAAGAGCCACACTCAAATTAGGCTCTGAAATCTCCAAATTCTTTGCTGTACTCCAAAATAAAAATCTCTTCCATTTGTCTGCACACTCTCCTAGTACTAGGCCTTCTAGCTTCCATAATCACATTTAAAACTTGTTGAGGAAGCAGAGACCTGCTGTGCTTCAACACAGGATATGCCAAGCTGTGAGATGAAGAGATTGAAGCTTGACATTGAGCAGATGACCGTCCTTCTGAGATAACAGATGAGGAATCAGAGGTAAAGGCCATGGAGGCTTCTTTACAAGACTCCGCAGAAGTGGGTACCAGTGTTGCCGAGGCCAATCTGGAGCTATCAAAATCATCCTTGGCCTGTCTTGTCTGACCTTTAATAATACCTTTGGAAGAAGAGGCAGAGGTGGAAAGGCATAGACATGAAGGTTTTTCCAACTGAAAGACAGAGCATCCACTTTCCAAGCCGTGTGATGAAACCCCTTTGTGCAATACTTTGGCAGCTGGTGGTTTAGTGGAGAAGCGAACAGATCTATGTCTGGAGTTCCCCATGACACTGTCAATTTCTGAAATACATGAAGATCCAGTTTCCACCGTGGGGATCCATGATTTGTCTGCTTAATACATCTGCTAGGAGTTCTGTGCTCCTGGCAGAAACCTTGCCTGAAGAGTTAGTTGCAGGCTCAACGCAGTCTCCCATAAAATCATTGCTTGCCTGCATAGAGGATAAGAATGTGTTCCCCCTTGCTTGTTGATGTACCACATGACAGTTGTGTTGTCTGTTAGAATCAACACCTGCCCTGGAAGAAGTAACTCCTTGAAAGCTATCAATGCAAACTGGACTGCTAACATCTCCTTCATGTTGATGTGTAGATGCTGTAGTCTGGCAGGCCACTTGTCTTGTATCCACTTTCCATTTAGATGAGCTCCCAAGCAGTGTCCGAGGCATCCGTCGTTAAAATCTGACTCGCCTCTGGCGGGTCACAGAGAGTCCCTTGTTTAGGTGACATTCCTGAGCCCACCACAAGAATTCCTTTTGAAGGCAAGGTATTATGTGAATGACAGTGTCGAAATCTTGGCAGTGCTGTGTCCATACATTTTTGAGATACCATTGCAGCTTCCTCATATGCAGTTTGGCATTGGGAAGCACCAGAATACAAGATGCCATGAACCCTAATGCTTGAAGGACTGTCCTTGCAGTCAGCACGGACTGATGAGATAGTTGATGGAAGTAAAGTGACAGACTCTTTTGTTTGTCCGGGGTTAAAAAGGCCATCTGGGCTGCTGTATTCAGTCTCACACCCAGAAAGCACATGTCTTGAGAGGGTACTAGACTGGACTTTATTTCGTTCACAGAATACCCTAGGCATCTTAGCACTGCTATGACATATTCCAGATGCTGTAGAAGGTCTTCCTTGTCTTGAGCCAGAATCAGGCAGTCGTCCAAGTAAGGATAGATTTGAATGCCTTGAAGCCTGAAGTAAGCTATCACTGGAGCCAGAACCTTTGTGAATACTCTGGGCAGTAGATAAGCCAAAGGGCAATGCAGAGAACTGATAATGAAAATCTCCAGTTGAAACCGCAGATACTTTCTGCAACTTAGCCTTATAGGCACATGAAGGTAAGCTTCCTTGAGATCCAAAGTTACCATCCAGTGATCCTTGCCCAGCAGAGGTAACAGTTGCTGTAACGTCAACATCTTGAACTTGGGGATGTCCAGATAAGTGTTGAGGATAGATAAATCCAAAATAGGTCTCCACGTGTTCCCCTTCTTTGGTACTAGGAACAGGCGAGAATAAAATCCGAAGCCCCTTTCTGATACAGGGACTGGCTGAATGGCCCCTATCTGGAGTAACTGAGAAACTTGCTTGTGAGCCTCTTTTCTTTGTGGAGGAGGAACATCTGGCATGCCTTTGAAAGGGGGCATTGTGTGGAAATAAAATCTGTAACCGTGATGAATGATATCCAGCACCCATCTGTCTTGAGTGATTAAATCCCAATTTTCTTTGAAAAGAGACAATCTTCCTCCCAAAGGAGCTGCCAGACGAGAATCCACTGGCAGCTGAAAAGGCAGGTCATTGGTTCTGCTTACGAAAGGACTGACCCCTGCCCTCACCAGAAGTCTGAGCAGGTGAACTGTCTGATCTAGGCCTAAACGAACCTTGAGCCCTGCCCCTACCACGTCTAGATCTACCCCTAGACTGGGAACCATAAGCAGGATATGTCCACCCCTTAGCAGGCCAATTTCTACTAAACTTGGCAGGCTGCACCTGCAAAAATCTTTAACAGTCTGCATAGACTTAGCTTTGTCCTCCATTTTCTTTAAAACTGCTTCCACAGGCGGTCCAAACAACACATCAGACTGTAAAGGAGCATCCAAAATCCTGGTCTTAACATGCTCAGCTAAATTCTGATCCTTCAACCAGGCATGTCTGCGAAGAACAGAACTAGTAGCAGCCACCCTCGAGGAGGCCTGAACCGCATCAAAACCACACTGCAAAGAATGCTTACCCACTTGTTCAGACACATGAACCAAATCCAGCAATTCTTTACACTCAATACCTTCCGCCAAAGCATCCACCTTAGATTTCAATTGGGAAAGGAGATAATTCTGATATTTCAGCATATGAAACTGACAATTCAATGCCCTCATGGCTAAAGTGGAAGAAGTATATACTTTCTTACCCCACCTATCCAAAGCCCTTGCCTCTTTATCAGAGGGTACAGGATTCTTAACCACAGAAGCTTTAACACCTTTAGGCCCCTGAGAAACAGTTTCTGGGTCCGCCCTAGGACTCTTTAACAAATACTTATGAGCTTCGGGCACCCTATAATACCTATCAGGCTTAACAGGAGCAGGAGGCAAGGAATCAGGGTTCAGGGAAGCCTCTGCAAAACATCCTCCACCACATTCAACACAGGAGGAATAGCTAAGGGCCTATGTTGGGGTAAAACAAGAATTCCCTAAGCCTTTCCTGGAATCAGAGTAATCCTGGCCTTCCCATTTAAAGTGCTCCCTCATGGAGTGAAGAGTCTCTGAAAATGAAAAATCCTCAGGAGGAGAAGCTGTAGGAGTGGAATCATCCACATCAGAATCAGAATAAGTAGGAAACTCTTGCAAGTCTTCCACAGAAGACTCTGAAGCCTGTGAACACTGTTCAAAACTATCAAACTCCTGTTCCACCCTAGGCCTCTTATCAGGCGGGGCATAGAACCTCTAATCAGAGTAATCAAATCTTCTGCCATTTTAAGCATATGTTTCTTAGGCACAGAGCCGAAATGCTAGGAGAAGCCCCCACAGAAGCTGAACTTGGCCTACCTCTAAAAGAAGCTTTGGCAACAGAAGGAGAGGCCCTAACTACCTTGGGAAGAGAGGGAAGAACAGTTACCTGAGAGGCACCCTCAGCCTGGCCTACCTCCTGAGAGGGCACATCCTGTAACAGTAAAGTATCTGCCTGAGACTCCATAGAGACTCCTGGCAAAACCTCTGGCTCCCCTGAGCCTTCTAAAGAACCGACGTCCGGGACTGCCGGTTCCTCACCCCTAGGCTTCACTGTTTTGTCCTTGCGCTTCTTGGATGAAGCAGGCGAGCATCCGACGGCATGTTATAATTGCAACGCTTCCCAAACACTAACCTAGCACAATCAAGCCTCCTCTTAATAGTGCGCTTATTAAATCTAGCACAAGAGCGGCAACCAACAACGTCGTGCTCAGGCCCTAAACAAGGTATACACAATGTATGATAATCCCTATCGGTATCTGCTTCCCACAAGAAATACAGTTATTCACTTTTTCTGTCATCCGGTTAAATACTGAGGCAAGAAAAACCAAAATGTTCCCACGGGTTACTTAGCCAACTCTGTTTCGGTCTGAAACTCCGGTTTGAGGAAAATCTCAGAACGCCAACCTGCACTCGCAAAATTGCTTCTGCATCGGACCATGCGGCAAAAAAGACTGAGGAAATGACGTCGGTCATGCACATTAGTACCCTGACGTACTGACGTCAGTCTAAGGCGCCATGACCGACGTCAGCCTTATACTCTGGTATTCGGGCCGACGGGGACGCGGACTATACCCAATAGTCAGGACTGCAGCAAGGGAAGACGAAGAACATCTGCACCTGTGCCAACTTCAAGTGAAAAGCCAAAACAAAGGTCCCATCAAGTTCGAGGCTGCATGCTACTAGATTCAGAATAACTAGCACAAGCAAAACTTCACCAACCCATTCAGTAAATCATATTTTGAGTTTATACTTCTGAAGATTTTTCATTTCTGAATTGTCCACTTTCCCAAAGTTACTAATGCCCGTACAAAATCTCTGGCAGTTTAGCACAGAGGTTATAGGCTATGAACCTCTAAAACAGCTACACCCTGTAGTTCAGGGTTTAATTCTCTCAGTCTCCACTTAGTGTGGCTCTCAGCTAATCGCGTAAGCAGACACCAAGAGGGCATTGTCTTTTTAAGGATTAACTGCTTAAGCTACATTCAATACTACTACATTTTTTTTGGTACAGTTTCAGGCATCAATATGTGGACATAAATAAATGCAAAAGTACTTATCTCTGGACTGAAAATTCGCCAGCCAGATCTATAGATGCATAGGAATTCAATAGTATACAGGTTTTCTTTGGTACATTTTCAAATCAAAAACACTCTTTTTGCTTCAGTTTCTTCTACAATTTTCCCTATTATAGATTCAGTTACAGACATGGCCTCAGTAAAGCAAGTTTACACCCTACAGTTTTAACTTGTACAAGTTAACCAGCCAAGCCTACCTCCATATGGGGCAGAGCAACACCTGCACTGAAGTATTCTGCCCACAGGTACAGGAACAAAGACATACAGCTATCCTTCAAATACTGTAATGGTCATCCTCCACTGTTGTATGAATTTGCTTACACATTCTTCTCAAAGATTTTTATATATATATATATATATATATATATATATATATATATATATATATATACATATACACACACACACACACACACACACACACACACACACACACACACACACACATATATATTTATTATGTATATAGAACACTGGTTATCTATCCTACCTGGTATACATTCAGCCATCACTACAAAATCTCTCACTGTCATGAAATGTACATGTATCAAAGTTCCCACTGGTGAGCCAGCATGGCCTGGCTACTACATACGAGGTAATTCATCAAGCACAGTCACATGCAGCATAGCAGTAAAGGAGTCTAGCTGGCTTCTCATTTAATGCTTGAACTGCTTTATTTTGTGCTTCTCTCCAAACATCGTCAAGGTGAGCTGTCAAGTTTCAGTTAGCACCACTAGCAATCGTAGCGCTCAAACTGTCCAGAGTTTTGTAGACTATCCAGATTTTATGTTTTTGGTCCTTGTCTCTCAAAATTGTAGTTTTCTGGCAAATCACTGAGGACTGAATTTAGAAAATAATGGCAGACATTTGATTTTCAGACTTCATATTCTTCATAAAATTCATGCTAACGCAAAACGTGTTAGTCTGTCAACTTCCTAAGTTTGTAAGAGCAATATTTTAAAAAGGGTCCTCATTTTTGGGCCCTTGTTCCCCCATTTGTGGCTCTGTCCAGATTTCTTGCTGTAAGAGACAGATAGGTATGCCAGCACTACATTAGCTGTGTGAAATGTGCTTCAATATTCAAAAAAGGAACTCTTATTCCTGTACTGAAGGGGTTTATTACAAGAGCAAATGGTTTCAACAGCTTTGCTGACAATTTAAATAAGCTGTCCGAGACATTTCCTCAATAATGGATGGCAAGAAGCAGATGTGAAGAGTCTGATGTCACTTTATTTTGGGAAGCATTTCAAGTCTTCTGAGGCAAACAACTCACTACAGACTTACTCAAGTGGACTATATCATATCAGCATTGTCCTCAACACTGAAAAACTTGGTATTAAGTATGCATCACTGATGTACTGCACTTTCTGTGACTACTAGGTCTGTATTTAATCTTCCAGGTTGTAAAGTGTGAACTACCATATGTTTTATATACACAGTGCACATCTACTACTCCTCAATTTGAAGAGGTTATGTAATTGGATAAGGTTTGTGTAAGTACTCCCTTGATTTCTGCACATTTAATGATAATATCCTGTGTTCATGTTGTTATGTTAATAGTCTTCTGTTGTCAACTTGGCCCAGGTTGTGGCTGAAAAGTGTACTCGTATCAGCTCATCAACCCAGTTTCTAGTTAAAGTGGGGAAAAAAACTATTTTCAGATGTGGTTAACTTGGATTGTGTAGCTACAGCATATGGAAAGAGTCCAATAATGGTCTGTGAAATCAACATAGATATACGGCCACAGCAGTTATGTGCATTTTCAAAAGGTGCCAGGGCACGTGTGGTGGTTCACTTTGGACAATGCGATATCCAGTTGATGTTCTGGTTAAAATCATCAGTTTGCTTGTCAATAACTGGTACTTTGAAAACTTTAAGCAAGGGACTCCATTTCACTATCTTTCCTGTTTGGCACAACAGTGTTGGAACAAATCACCACTCCGGCACTGCACGATAGAAATCCTTACTATAAAGGTAAGGAACCAAACCCTATAAATGACTGAATGCAGACATTAAATTACCACATGCTGGCCACCTTTCAAAACAAACACACACTCTACACAACCATTCCTTTTTTCTTCTTTAGACCAAGCCATTTGTTACTGGTACCTGCTCCATAATGATACAATAAAAAAGTTAATGAATCAATGGTGCTAGGCATTGCTGATACCTCAAAGAAGACATGACAGTCACTCAGCTGTATACTTTGCTTCAAATTGCCTTTGAATTTAACCATACAAATGTGCTAGTTGAATTTAAATCATATGCGTGTGCTGTGTCAGTGATATACCACTGTGGGAATTAAAGACAGACACTTGGATAACCTTTACGCATACATTAAAATGTCTTTACCCATTCCTATCAAATGCCATCAATGATCAAGAATCAAATGTAAAATGTAGTGCCATAAAACAGTATCTCTTCCTTAAGGTAAAGTCTCATGCCAATCTGATGAACTAGAAAGGATTCACAATGTAAAACCTGAATTAACATTATTTTCATGGTGGCCATGAAAACCAACTCACAGCCCTCCACATTTCCAAACAAGCCAGTTTTTCCAATTACACATTCAGTAGGGACAATACCAATAAAAAAGTCAGACGGAGCTTACTTAAGTATCTTAACAGCCCAAAGTACAACAACCTCAAGTGCACACATTATATGTCGATATCTTTAAAGCACAATCTCCAATCTTGCAAAGCCATTTTTGACAACTACCGGTTCACAAAAAGGAGTTCTTTAAAGGCATACACACATTGGTCTCTATTAACCTGAAGCCTGTATTTCTTTAACCAAACTAGGATTATTTTTAATTGTTCAAATGAGTTTCGCCTCCATCATCTTTATCCATCTCCAAGATGACAATGAGATAAGCACTGGATATTCATAAGTCCATAATTATTTGATCCATCACCTTTTGCTTAACAGACAATGTAGACACCAAATAGAAAGCAACATGCATTTATGTCTATTAGTTGTCTACAACTGCATTAGAAATTCTTCCATCTCCATATGCAAGAAAGTGCGTCTCAAAACAGTCTTCATAAAACACTCTTTCCTCTTTGGTAAGAATGCAAAACACCTTCAACTGGTGATATCACTTAAAATGTAGTAATGACTGTGACAACAGGTTGACGTTAACTTTACAGACTTCACAAGAATGACCATCTCCTGCCCTGCTACTTTTTAACACAGGACCGGTGGGCATGGATCATTAATTCCACTCTGTGTTGGGCATTCTTTCAGCACTTTCCAGCCTCGGCAACTCTTGCTCCTTCTGGAGTCAAGAATTCACACAGTACAATTAAAGTAATTTCATCAAAAACTTTTCAGCTACTTCTTTCCTGGTCCTTGTAACCAAATTTCCCACTCATTAGCAAAAACATGTCCAGTATCTACCAGCAACTTCAACACCATTTCTGTTTTGTCAACTTCTTAATGTAAAGCAAATTTAAAATCTTTTGGGCCCTTGCTCCCCATTTGTTGCTTGTCCAGATTTTTGCTTAAGAGACAGATAGGTATGCCAGCATACATTAGCTGTGTAAATGTGCTTCAATATTCAAAAAGGAACTCTTATTCCTGTACTGAAGGGTTTATTACAAGAGCAAATGGTTTCAACAACTTTCTGCATTTAAATAAGCTTCAGAGATTTCCTCCATGGATGGCAAGAAGCAGATGTGAAGAGTCTGATGTCACTTTATTTTGGGAAGCATTTCAGTCTTCTGAGGCAAACAACTCACTACAGACTTACTAGTATATTAATGTCAGCTTCTTCAACACTGAAAAACTTGGTATTAAGTATGCATCACTGATGTACTGCACTTTCTGTGACTAGTAGGTCTGTATTTAATCTTCTAGGTTGTAAAGTGTGAACTACCATATGTTTTATATACACAGTGCACATCTACTACTCCTCAATTTGAAGAGGTTATGTAATTGGATAAGGTTTGTGTAAGTACTCCCTTGATTTCTGCACATTTAATGATAATATCCTGTGTTCATGTTATGTTAATAGTCTTATGTTGTCAACTTGGCCCAGGTTGTGGCTGAAAAGTGTACTCGTATCAGCTCATCAACCCAGTTTCTAGTTAAAGTGGGGAAAAAACTATTTTCAGATGTGGTTAACTTGGATTGTGTAGCTACAGCATATGGAAAGAGTCCAATAATGGTCTGTGAAATCAATATAACACACACAGTTATTGCATTTTCAAAAGGTGCCAGGCACGTGTGTGGTTCACTTTGGACAATGCGATATCCAGTTGATGTTCTGGTTAAAATCATCAGTTTGCTTGTCAATAACTGGTACTTTGAAAACTTTAAGCAAGGGACTCCATTTCACTATCTTTCCTGTTTGGCACAACAGTGTTGGAACAATCACCACTCGCATCCGTGAAGTCCTTACTATAAAGGTAAGGAACCAAACCCTATAAATGACTGAATGCAGACATTAAATTACCACATGCTGCACCTTTCAAACAAACACACTCTACACAACCATTCCTTTTTTCTTCTTTAGACCAAGCCATTTGTTACTGGTACCTGCTCCATAATGATACAATAAAAAAGTTAATGAATCAATGGTGCTAGGCATTGCTGATACCTCAAAGAAGACATGACAGTCACTCAGCTGTATACTTTGCTTCAAATTGCCTTTGAATTTAACCATACAAATGTGCTAGTTGAATTTAAATCTATGATGGCTGTAGCAGTGATATACCACTGTGGGAATTAAAGACAGACACTTTTGGATAACCTTTACGCATACATTAAAATGTCTTTACCCATTCCTATCAAATGCCATCAATGATCAAGAATCAAATGTAAAATGTAGTGCCATAAAAAGTACAGTTTTGTACCTACCATAAATGTAGATGTTCGAGGGCTATTACAGCTGCAGTAGTTACATATGGGTTTTCAGCCATAGGGTTGTCCGTCGGCAATTCCAAAGTCTTGGTCCAAAGTTGTTGTCGCTCTTCTGCCCCCGGAGGCTAGGGTATAAAGACCAGCGACGCCATCTTCTCAGTCTTTCTTGCCCCAGATGTCAGGTGCCCTCAAAGGAAGGCAATAAATATGTGAATACAAAATGTAACAATAAAACATAGTAGGATAACCCAGTCAGGTATGAATAGGCATTCAACCCCAAGGTCTTACCAAGAGGGAAAGACCCAGGAAATTCACGAGGGTAATGCTCAACATCTACATTTATGGTAGGTACAAAACTGTACTATGTCCTTCAAGGATGCATCTGCAGTCCTTACATGGGTAGAATACCATAGCCAAGCTGGGGTAGGATCTAAGTAAAGGATGGTGTAGCTAAAATGCCTTGCAGGACTGCCGTGAGCAAAGCCTGCTCTGATCTGGAATATAAGGGTAAGTTGTAATGCTTGAAAATGTATGCAACGGAGCTCCATGTAGCAGCTTCTAAATGTCATGGTAGCCACCCTCTTAAGAAGGCTGTGGAGGTGGCTGTGGCTCCAGGAATGAGGTCCTAATTGTAGCTGGCACAGTTTTGCCATGAAAAGAGTAACAGAATCGAATGCAATTCCCTATCCATTTTGAAATTGTCTGTTTGGAAATTGCTTTTCCTTGTATACCAGCAGCATAAGCTACAAACAGCTGGTCAGTTTTTTCTGTAAGTCTTAGTTCTGTCCAAGTAGTAGCACAACTGCCTGTGAATGTCCAGGGTATGCAGAAGTTTCTCCCCCTTGTTTTGTGGATTTGGGAAGAAGGTAGGCAGGTGAATAGCTTGGTTCAATGAGACCCTGGATACCACCTTAGGCACGAATAAAGGATTGGTTCTCAATGAGACTCTGTCCTGATGAAAAATAAGGAATGGTTGAACTGCCATGAGGGCCTGCAATTCAGATACTCTTCTTGCTGAGGTTATGGCCAGAAGGAAGGCAGTCTTCCAAGACAGGAACTGTAGTTCTGAAGATGCTGCTGGTTCAAAGGGAGGTAGAGTTAGTTTTTCCAACATGAAGTTAAGGTCCCATGTAGGCACTGGTGGTTTCCTTGGAGGACTGATGTTTTTAATTCCTCTTAGAAACTGCCTTAGGAGAGGATAAGAGAAGACAGGTGGATCAGTATTGTATTCTGCTGAAATTGAAGAAGGAATTTTATGGAAGAGAAAGAAAGGCCATTGTGGAGCATTTCTGCCAAGTATTCCAGGATATGTGCCATGTTCATCACTGTCGCCTTATCTAGGCCCTTTTATGTGCTCCAAGAGCGAAATCTTTTCCATTTGCTGAATATGCCTTTCTTGTGGAAGGCTCATGCGAGCTTCCATGATGATATCCTTCACTTCTCTCTTGGATAGCTTTTCCTGGTGAGGAGTCAAGGTATTCTCCAGGCTGTCAGCTGCAGGGTTTCCAGGCTGGAGTGCAGAGTTTTGTAATTGTGCTGTGTCAGAAGAAGTGGCCATTGTGGTAGAGGCCACGGTTTCGTGCGTGACATGCTCCTTAACAGTGGGTACCAGTGCTGCCTTGGCCAGTCCGGAGCTATCAGAATCACCTTTGGCTGCTCTGTCCTGATTTTCAGTAAGACCTTGATCATTAGTGGAAGAGGTGGAAATGCGTACACAGAGTATTCCAGCTGAAAGAGAGAGCGTCCACTTTCCATGCTTGTGGGTGGTATGTCCTTGAGCAGAATTTCTTCAGCTGATGGTTCTGGTGGGAGGCAAAAAGATCTATGTCCGGCCTCCCCCGTGATTGTGTTATCTGAAGGAAGATGTCTGGGTGCAGCATCCATTCGTGTGGATCCATGATATTTCTGCTTAGGCTGTCCGCCAGTGTATTGTCTTTTCCTGGCACAAACTGGGATTGCAGCTCTAAATTGAGTTTAGGAAAGTTCCCATAGATTCATTGCCAGCCCGCAAAGAGGGCAGGAATGGGTACCTCCTTGCTTGTTTATGTACCACACAACTGTGGTATTGTCTGTCCATTAGCAGGTGGCCTTGATGCAGAAAATGTTTGAAGGCCTCGATTGCATGTATCACTGCCAGCATTTCCTTTTGGTTTATGTGCATGCGCAATTCTTTCTGTGACCATAGTCCTTGGATGCATCTGCCCTCCATGTGTGCTCCCCATCCATGGTCTAAAGTGCCCGTTGTAATGGTTTGGCTGGCTATTGGTTTTCTGAAGGGCAGACCTCTGTTTGACTGGCTTGCTTAAGCCCACCACAGAAATTCCTTTTGAAGGCATGGAATGAGTGGTATCAAAGCTTCTAGGCTGTGACTGCGTTGAGACCATAAACTCCTTAGGTACCATTGTAGTTTTCTCATATGCAGCCTTGCTTGTGGAATCAGAAGAATGCAAGATGCCATGTAACCCAGGGCCTGCAGGATTTTCCTTGCAGTCAGCTGAGTTTGTTCAGATTTTCAAAGTAATCTGGTAGTTGTCTTTGTTTTTCTTCTGTGAGAAAAGCCATTTGGGTGGTTGTATCTAGTTCCGCACCCAGAAAAGTTATTCTTTGGGATGGAACAAGTCTTGATTTGTGAATGTTGACTGTGTATCCCAAGACCTGAAGTTGGCGGATGGCATAATTCAAGTGTTTTACCAAAGTTTGTTGGCTGTCCGCTTGTATAAGGCAGTCGTCCAGATATGGGTATATTTGAATCCCCTGAAGTCTGCAGTGTGCAATTATTGATGCCAGGCATTTCGTGAATACTGGGCGCAGTAGATAAGCCAAAGGGCAATGCTGAGAATTGATAATGCTCTGAACCTGCAAGAAATCTGAGGTGTCTTCTGCAACTTTGTCTGATAGGGACATGCAGGTATGCCTCCTTGAGGTCTAGAGTTACCAGCCAAGACCCCTTGCCCAGCATGGGAAGGAGTTGCTGTAGGGTCAGCATTTTGAATTTTGGCACAATGAGATAAGTATTCAGTGCGGACAAGTCGAGAATAGGCCTCCATTGTTTTTCTTTTCTTGGGACAAGGAATAGTCTTGAATAAAATCCTTGGCCTTGTTCTGTGAGAGGAACCCTTTCTATAGCTTTCATTCGCAATAGGTTGGAAATTTGTTTTAAAGCCTCTGCCCTTTGATTCGGTGGCAGGTTTGGCATGCCTTTTCTTTTTGGTAATGTATGAAAATGGAACCTGTATCCTTTGTCTATTATTTGCAGTGTCCATTTGTCCCTTGTAATACTGTGGCAATTTTTTGAGAATAAAGATATCTTTCCGCCCAAAGGTGCTTCCAACTGAGCCCTGGTCGACGGGGTCAAGGTGAAGTCATTGAGTCTGTCCTTGTGCAGCAGTTGAAGGTCCTGCACTACCTCTCTGGTTAGGAGGCTGCCATTGACGTCCTCTGTAGGAGCCTCTAGCTTGCCCTCTACCTCTGGCACGCCTGTTCTTGCCTCTCTGAAATCTCTCTGTGTCCGGAAAGGACCAATTCTTAGAAGGCCAATTTCTACTGAATCTTGGTGGTTGGACCTGGAGAAAATCTTTGACTGTTTGTACAGATTTAGCCTTTTCCTCAAATTTCTTTAAGACCTCCTGAGCAGTGGAGCCAAATAATTTTTGCTTTTCCAGTGGCGCATCCAGAAGCTTTGCTTTAACATGATCTGGCAGAGTATGTTCCTTCAGCCATGCATGCCTACGTATGACTGCCCCTGTCATTGCTGACCTACATGAAGCTTCCAATGCATCATAACCACACTGCAAGAAATGGTTGCTAACCTGTTGTGAGTTATGTACCAGATCCGGAAGTGACTTGCGATATAAGGGCTCAGGTGAAGACTTTTTATGCAATTCATCTAACAAATACTCTTGGTACTGTATCATATGGAATTGACAATTTAAAGCCCTCATTGAAAGAGTGGAAGAAGTATACACTTTTTTACCCCATCTCTCTAAAGCCCTGGACTCCCTTTCAGAGGGGAGTGGATTTTTGGAAGTGGCAGTTGCAACCCCTTTAGGGCCCTGGGAAATAGTTTCTGGGTCAGCAGAGTGGGCCTTGTAAAGGAAATTATGTGAGTCCGGGACCCTGTAGTACCTATCGGGTTTGACAGGAGCCGGAGGAAGGGAGTCAGGTAACAAGCTAGACACAGAGTACACATCATCAATGACATTTAAAACAGGAGGAATAGCCAAAGGTCTATGCTGAGGTAAATGCAAAAAAGTCCTTAATCTCTTCCTGGAATCGGAGAATTCCTGGCCCTGCCATTGGAAATGCTCTCTCATGGAGTGAAGGGTCTCCTCAAAGGACAGCTCTTCAGGAGGGGAGGCCAAGGGAATAGATTCCTCTGCATCAGAATCCTTGTAGGCCGTAAAGGCATCCTCCTGGTAGTCCGATAGAGCAGAGCCATCTGAGGCCTCATCAGAGGACTGGGGATCAGTGGGCTCAACCCTGGGCCTTTTGTCTAGAGGAGGTTGAGAGCCCCTGTCCAGATGTGGCTGAGAGCCCCTAATTAAGGAAATAAGGTCCTCAGCCAAACTTAAAATCTGTGAACCTGTAGTGGATCCCGGAGGAATTCCCTTCATGTGCAGCTTTGCACATGGGATTAGAAGAATGCAAGATGCCATGAATCCCAGAACCTGCAGGATTTTCCTTGCAGTAAGCCTGGTACTTTTGCAAGCATTTTGAAGTAGTGAGATAGTTGCCCTTGTTTGTCTGTTGTTAGGTAAGCCATCTGAGTGTTTGTGTCCAAGTTGGCACCCAGGAAGGTAATTTTCTGAGAGGGTGTTAGTTTTGATTTCTCCTTGTTGATGGTGTATCCCAGAGAAAGCAGTAAACGTGTCACATATGCTAGATGTTTGAGAAGTACGAGTTTGCTGTCCGCTTGGATCAGGCAGTCGTCCAGATAAGGGTAAATTTGTATCCCTTGAAGTCTGCAGTATGCAATCACTGATGCCAGGCACTTGGTGAATACTCTGGGCAGTAGATAAGCCAAAGGGCAATGCAGAGAATTGATAGTGTTTTGAACCTGCAAGAAATCTGAGGTATCTTCTGCAACTTTGTCTGATTGGGACATGCAGGTATGCCTCCTTGAGGTCCAATGTTACCAGCCAAAACCCCTTGCCCAGCATGGGAAGGAGTTGCTGTAGTGTGAGCATCTTGAATTTTGGCACTAGAAGAAATGTGTTGAGAATGGATAAGTCCAGAATGGGTCTCCAGTCGCTTCCTTTCTTGGCACCAGAAAAGCCTTGAATAAAAACCTTGTGCTTGTTGGTGCGTAGGTACCTTTTGTATAGCCCCATGTTTAGGAGCTTTGCAATTTGTAGTTGTGCCTCTACCCTTTGATTTTGTGGTAGGTTTGGCATGCCTCTCATTTTGGAAGAGTGTGGAAATGAAATTTGTAGCCTCTGTTTATTATGTCCAGAATCCATTTGTCTGTGGTGACAATATGCCAATTGTTTGCAAATAGTGCCAGTTTCCTCCCAAAGGTGCTGCCATTTGAATTCTGCTTGGCATGGAAATGAGGAGTCATTGAGTTTGCTTTCTGTACTGCTGTGCACTGTCGCCACCACTTCTTGTGTTGGTGATTGCCATTGTCTGCCTCTGTAGGATCCTTGGGTTGTCCTCTGCCCCTTCCGCCTGTATCTGCCCTTTGGGCTTTGTCAGTGGTTGAAAAGACCAGTTTTCCAATTCCTGCTGAACCTTGTGGGCTGAACCTGTAAGAAAGCTTTGACAGTTTGCATAGATTTTGCCTTCTCTTCCATTTTACGTAAAATATCCTCAGCATTACCACCAAAAAGAACATCCTTATGTAACGGTGCATCTAGAATTTTTGCTTTCACCTGATCAGGAAGATTTTGTTCCCTTAGCCATGCATGTCTGCGAATGACTGCTCCAGTGGCGGCTGATCTGCTGGAGGCCTCTATTGCATCATAACCACATTGTAAGGTGTGCTTGCCCACTTGCTCAGCACTATGCAACATATCCTGCAACTCCTTTGAATCTGGTTGTTCAGGTTGTGACATTTTTGTTTTTAATTGTGATAACAGAAATTGCTGATATTTAATCATATGAAACTGGCAGTTTAAGGCCCTCATGGCAAGTGGCCGAGGTGTAAACCTTCTTACCCCACCTTTCTAGTGATCTAGATTCCCTTTCCGTAGGTAGTGGATTCTTGGCCGTGGAAGCTTTAATTCCTTTAGGGCCTTGAGAAATAGTTTCAGGGTCTGCATTATGGCCTTTATAGAGGAACTGATGAGAATTAGGAACTCTGTAATACCTATCCAGCTTAACTGGAGCAGGGGGCAGAGAATCAGGATTTAAACAGGCCTCCGAGTATACATCATCCAAAACCTCCAAAACAGGAGGAATAGCCAGAGGTCTATGCTGCGGTAACCAGAGGAATTCCCTAAGTCTTTTCTTGGAGTCTGAAAAGTCTTGGCCTTCCCAATGGAAGTGCTCTCTCAAGGAGTGTAAAGTTTCCCAAAGGAAAAATCCTCAGGGACACCGAATGGACTGCTCTGCATCAGAATCCTCAAAAGGTGAATAAGACTGTTCTTCAGCATCAGAATGTTCTGATAAAATGGATTCTTGGTCAGAAGGAGGAGAATCCTCCTCTACTCTGGGTCTTTTGTCCGGAGGGGCCTGTGAGCCTCTGATAAGAGTGATCAGGTCTTCAGCCATTTTAAGCATGTGCCTCTTAGGCGTGGGCCCAGGTCTTGGGCCTTGTGAGGCAGGCCTAGAAACATGCTTGGCTGATTTGGCTTTTGTAAAGGCCTTGATGGAGAAGGAAGAAGAAGGCCTAAATACACCATGGGTGGATGTAGATCTATCCACATTGGTGGGTTCGACATGAACAGGGGCTTCGGTAGTAGTTTGAGAAAGGACCGAAGAACCAGCGGTCTCAGGTACAGAAGACCCCGCCGAGGGAGTGTCGTCGGTAGACAGGGACTGCAAAGGCGTCTCACTGAGAACCGGTCCACGTGGAGCTTGTTTCGGCGTGGTGTCGGTGGAGACCGCAGTTCTCGACTGACGGTCCTTTTCTTTGCGTTTTCTGGACATAGCGGTAGTCGGAGTATCCGACGACATTTTATAATTAAACGCTTTGCCAAAATAGTGTTGGGCGAACTCCGCCCGATGCTTGATAGTGCGTTTATTAAAGGTAGCACAAAAGCGGCAGCCCGAGACGTCGTGGTCTGGGCCCAAACAAGGTATGCAAAGGGAATGGAAATCCTTATGCGGTATTTGCTTCCCACAAGAAATACAATTATTAACTTTTTCTGACATCGGTCTGAGGCAAGAAAAGGTTCTCAACGGGTACTTAGCTTTAATGAAGACTTCGGTTCCAAATTTTCGTAATTCAGGAGCTGGCCGACCGCACTTGTGAACTGCTTCTGCCGGGCACCGCGGCAAAAAGACTGAAGAAGATGGCGCCGGCTGTGTCTTTATACTCTAGCCTTCCTGACGCCAGAAGAGTACGCGACAACAACCGACGGACCAAGACTTTGGAATTCGGCCGACCGAGGGACCGCCTGCCGGCTGAAAACCCATATGTAACTACTGCAGCTGTAATGCACGATGAACATCAGTATCTCTTCCTTAAGGTAAAGTCTCATGCCAATCTGATGAACAAGAAAGGATTCACAATGTAAAGCACCTGAAAACCAACTCACAGCCCTCCACATTTCCAAACAAGCCAGTTTTTCCAATTACACATTCAGTAGGGACAATACCAATAAAAAAGTCAGAGGGAGCTTACTTAAGTATCTTAACAGCCCAAAGTACAACAACCTCGAGTGCACACATTATATGTCGATATCTTTAAGCACAATCTCCAATCTTGCAAAGCCATTTTTGACAACTACCGGTTCACAAAAAGGACTTCTTTGAAGGCATACACACACTGGTCTCTATTAACCTGAAGCCTGTATTTCTTTAACCAAACTAGGATTATTTTTAATTGTTCAAATGAGTTTCGCCTCCATCATCTTTATCCATCTCCAAGATGACAATGAGATAAGCACTGGATATTCATAAGTCCATAATTATTTGATCCATCACCTTTTGCTTAACAGACAATGTAGACACCAAATAGAAAGCAACATCGTCACACCGGAATATGCATTTATGTCTATTAGTTGTCTACAACTGCATTGGAAATTCTTCCATCTCCATATGCAAGAAAGTGTGTCTCAAAACAGTCTTCATAAAACACTCTTTCCTCTTTGGTAAGAATGCAAAACACCTTCAACTGGTGATATCACTTAAAATGTAGTAATGACTGTGACAACAGGTTGACGTTAACTTTACAGACTTCACAAGAATGACCATCTCCTGCCCTGCTACTTTTTAACACAGGACCTGCGGGCATGGATCATTAATTCCACTCTGTGTTGGGCATTCTTTCAGCACTTTCCAGCCTCGGTAACTCTTGCTCCTTCTGGAGTCAAGAATTCACACAGTACAATTAAAGTAATTTCATCAAAAACTTTTCAGCTACTTCTTTCCTGGTCCTTGTAACCAAATTTCCCACTCATTAGCAAAAACATGTCCAGTATCTACCAGCAACTTCAACACCATTTTAGCTGTAATTTTTTGCTGCAGCAACTGGGATCTTAATGACAAGCCACTTAAAATCAGTTTTCAAAGCTACTCCCTGCTAAGCATTGCTATTCCATGTTTTCTATCCCTGCAAGTCTGATGCGTTTTACTATTACTGTCACTGGAATATTACGTTTATTCCCAGAAGTCACTGGTTCACATTTATACAACTGCTCCTAATGTTTACGATGGAACCTCAATCATCATCTTCCTGCATTTCACATACAGAATTACAGATGATATACTGCTCCTGTACCCCAACTGTTTAAACCTCCACCCTGCCATTTTGGGATGACCTGAAGATTTTGCAGTCATCTTCTGTCATATTATGCAAAGTCTTATATATATTTTTTAATGCTGTGCCCCCCTCCTGCTTCAAGGACTAAGCATCTCTAGATGTACATTAGTATTTTTACATCTAACTTTCTATACCCTTTGGTTTACCAGGTGCACAGCCTTCAGCATCTTTCCCCATCAGCACACACTTTCAGTATAGCTGGTCTAATGGTGTTCATGACAAGTCTTTCTCTAAACAGATTACTGGCATCTTGTGATGTTCTACTATAATGAAAACATGCTGGTTTCTAGGTTAATGGGCCTAGCAGTGCCTTATCAGTGAAATACTCTGTCACATCTGCTGTACTTCGGCCACATCTTTTGCAACTACATTCATGGACACTATGTTGTTTAGTGCCTAGTGTAGTATACAACACTTTTCTCAACAGTGTATCCTGTGTTTGTAATACATGCCACAATTAATCTAGATTGGAATGGCAATCTTCACAGTTCTACTACACACAGCTATACATTCATATCATTTCTTATAAGTCCTAAAGTCATTTGCTATTGTCACTCTGGTAGCAGAAGTGGATAAAGACCCGACTATAACCCAGGTGACCTGGGCTTGATTAGTGGATCAGGAGACTGATGGAAGTGGCAGAGAGGAATGGCCGTTACCATGCAAGGGTGGGTGAGCAGACCTTTGGGCTTCTACTCTGTCAATCCCTGGTGGAGGCGTGGAAGGCAAACTGGCAGGCGTGCTTAAAGAGGGTTACAGGGTGGAGACATGGCTGAGCTGTCCAGGCTATATGCTGCATGTCTCCATTGTATGCCTGCTTTCCAGGAATACAGCCAGTTCTACAAAGGGAGGGGGAAAACAAGAAGGCCAAAAGTAAAAAAAAAAAAATCACTCCCAGACGGAGGCACAGACATGCCTAGCAACCAGATGCCTAGTTCCACAAATGACCCCAACACTGCCTAGCAACCAGATGCCTAGTTCCACAAATGACCCCAACACTGCCTGATTAAAGTCCGGGGAGGGGGTAAGAAAGAAGGCTAGTAGACCCAGTGTGGACAGATACTGGACTGGTACCATGAAGGATGGTTGAATAACCAAAAAAAAAAATCATCCTTCTGCCATCACTGCTGCTTGTGCGCTTTAATAGTTCTGAATTACAAAATCATAATATTTTGCTGTGGTATTTTCTGGTACTGGTAAACTGCAACGGTCAACAGCTATGACACCAATTACCTTAAGAAACACTGAAACTTCTGTGCCAAATTAAAGTTTTAATCTCTCCCAACCAATTTTCTGCATTTGTTTTAAAAGCATCAATATTTTCTATATCATCTGGGTCTGGAGGCAGAGTGATAAATGCAGGACTACAACCTAGGTTAAGCAGCTCAGTTGCATGACAAAGCAGTCAGGTGGACAGAAATGAATGGGTGGAGCCCACTCGCCTCTCTGTAGGGGAAGGGATAAGGGGTGTGACTTGGAGGTACACATAGAGCACCATTCCTGGTGGAGATTGGGAAAGTCGTATGTGGTGCCTTGCTGCAACTGTGCAAAGATTATCCAACTGGCTTATGCTCCTTGCAGAAGTAAAGGGCAGGGCAAAGCAGACGCCCTCTGCCTGATCCAGTTAACAAAATGCTAGCTCAGCATACAAGGTAAGAGTGAACTTGGCTGTGATGCTCCTCTAGACTTAAAATTGGTCAGGTCCCACTCCTCAACTACTGCCAAATGAAGAAACATATGGGCTAATCAGAATTCTCTGGCAAGACAGAACTGGTTACTGAACTCTCACATAGGCATTTCCAATGCGGCAGGTTATCACTTCTTTCAGTGACTTTATTTGTACTTGTATTATTATCATTCTCTGCGAGGCCTTAAAGTATGTAACATATTTATATATCACTGATTATCCCATTAATTATGCAAAAAAATGTCATGTAAATGCCTTAAATCCAAGGGGGGGGGGTGTGAAAGTGAAATTCAGAAGAGGAATTGCCTTCCAAAGCAACATAAGGTTTTCATCTAGGCTGCTGAGCCATTGCTCTTTTGCAGGCATCTTTTTTGTGCAGGGACACGTACACTTATGCAAAGAAGTGCCCAATGTGTTACAATCTATATGGACTTAACTGCATTGCCTAGAAAGAACAGAAATCCAAATTTCTCATCATGTATTCTGAAAATGAACGAAGATATGTTGCATGAAGCAGATGCATGCAACAGGGGTCATTGTGATGAAATACAAAGCATACGCAGCCCTGTATAAGTGTGTCAGAACTTGAATATATGCAGGATAAACAGGAGATGTTCTGGGGATTACTGAAGATGCACTTGTTTCCAAAACACACTTCCCTTTAAAACACAAAGTAAAGAAACTAATATGCGCTATCACAGCTGGGTATGGTCAGACTTTAATGGCACCACATCTGTTAAAGGAAATGAATTCAAAAAGGCATCTGATGCCAAATAAAAAGAAAGGAGAATGTTTTGTAACCAAAGTGCTATTTGTTCAGTATTTAAAATACGATGTTATGACCTGGGGTGCAGGGAGCTGTGCAAATATACATAGCAACTGCAAGATACAGCTAAAGCTGTAATTTTAGGAAAGAAGGTAATATTCCTTCATGACAAGGCACATGCCATGCATTTGCATCCATTCAGATAAAAACTTTAAGAAATGCAGGAAGTACAAAGGCAAGAACATTAACCGAAATAAAAGCTTTTCTAGGGACGTTTTTCCTCCTTTATTTGTATTTATAGCAAATACACACTTGTCAACTTGCCACTGGATTCTCTCTCGGACATCTGAAAGACTATTTGTAAGAATTAGACAGCTTCAATTCATTCATCAGCTACATTTTATTATGCCTATATCACATCTGTTATAAACTTCAGCTGTCTGTAGTGCTGTACTGTACTACTCATGTTATTCATATAGGTTCATAGGTGTGTACTAAGCTGATGGCCTTGGTGCCTTAACAAGCCTAGCCCATAGAAGTGTCCTGGCATCGTGCTGACCGACGTTAATTCCCAGTGCCTCTATCAAGTAGAGCCACTGGAGTGATCCGTGGGGTGAACTTTCTATTTCCCATCCACTCATTAAGATTTCTCTTGAAGAGGGCCAGCGAGTTGCACTGCTTGATATGTATGGGAAGTGTATTCCAGAGCATGAGCAGTCTCTGGGTTTTGAACCTGTCCCTCCAGCATGTTCCGTTGATTGTGGTAATGAGGTTGAGGTCTCTGGAAAGTGTGGTGCGGAGGGATTGGGATTTCTTTAGATGTAGCATTTCTAACAGAGCTGTGTCAGACATGGCTTTGTAAGTAAAGCAGAGATCGCTTCTTAGTAGACAATATGACTAGGACATGTGTTTAAGGCCCAGGATCCTCTTCGTGAGGTACTTTTGTGGCGTTTCCAGCTGTTGCATGTGTCTAGTGAGGTACATGTCTAATGGGGCATGACTGGCCTAATGAGGGAAGAGTAGAGAGAGATGATGACCTCTTTCTTCCTGGATGCAAAACCCTTGGTAATGAGATGTGCCACATAGAAGGACTTTCTGACCACAGTGGCAATGTGGTGGTCAAAGGAGAGGTTGGTGTCAACCTGTGTCCCCAGATCTCGTACAACACCTTCAGTGTTCAGTGGGTTCCCATCGATGTGGTAATTAGTGGGAACGGAGTTTTTCCCCAAAGGGGATGACACTTTTTTTGGTATTAAGCTTAAGGCCATGGTTTCAACACCAGTCATTGGTCTCAGTAAGGCCTTTCTGTAGGATGTCTACCTCACTTGGGGAGTTAATAATGGCTCCCAGCTTGCAGTAGTCTGCGAACTTGAGAACAAGATATAACAGTAATATTTCTAACAGATATACTGCTAGAAATATTAAATGCTTACTGCTTAGAAAACAGGTAATCTAATAAAAACTGAAAAGGTCTGTTAAAATGATATGAGGCTTTATACAACAGCCAAAAAAGGTGATACATTTTTATGCATCATAAGTTCAGTTATGTTAACGTTTGAGGCTCTGTAAAAGAATGATGCAGATCAGAAAATAAATGTTCACAGTTTTATTCAATAAAACATGGAAACAGACTGTCAGTTAATGTAGAATGTGGAAAAAGAACAGAAAACACAAACAGCAAACACCCAGACATACCTCTCAGCTTTCCTCAATTTTGCCTAATATTTTTGCACTGTGCCTAATTTTTGTTTCTGGCAAATCACTGAATATTACAGGCAATATATAAAGTAATTTACTTAAGTTTTACTTTTATTTCACAAGAGTTGTAACTCTGTTTTAAACCAATGGCCATGCACAACTTGCCAATACCCACTCTCAGGCTTTACCCTCTTTCTCAAGGAGGTATAGGACAAACTAGTAGAGGGATAGGTTTGACAGCATCCATCGGGTTGCTCAACTTTAATTTGAAGGAAGGTGCAGAATCACATTGTTTAACCTGCAAATGAAGTTTATTCCAGAGAAAGCATTTCAATGCACAGCATGTGCTATGATCTTTTTAAGTAAGAACAAATTTGGGCCTTTGTCCTCCCATTACTTTTTGGCTTTGTCAAGATTTTTGAGTAAATAAATTAATCACGTTAACCAGGTAGGCTCCCTGGACACAACATTCCTTTTCAGAAGCTACCTAGGAGCAGTATTTGGTTATGTGACTTGATCAAGTTCACGCAGAAGGCAAATACTGAGATATGCACACAAAAAGAGAAATGTACTCATTTGACAGTGGCTGTATCCAGGTTTCTAACATCTGATTATTACAACAAATTAAGGCCTTTTTGTAAAGCCTTGAAATTGGTAGGCTCTCTCTTCTCTCAGCTGTCCAGATTTTTGCACGATATATGTTAGGCGTGTGCAGCGGTGGTACGGCAGTAGCGTTACCTCACAGCAAGAGGTTCTCCCGTTTGATTCGCGGTGTGGCTTGGGAGTGCCTTCTGTGTGGAGTCTGCATGCCCTCCCCACGGTTGGGTAGTGTTCAAAAGACATGAGTGCATAAATGGGTGTGCCTTCATTGAAGGTTGGGCGTCGAGCTGGCACCTCAGCGTTTCGTAAAAAATCTACTGCCAAATCATTAGCGGACCGAAGTTCCGCTGTGGCGACCCCTTACCAGGAAAAAGCCGAAAGACAAACAACAACATACGCCACATGTTAGGCTTGTTTCTCATAAAATTGTGGCTTATTTGCAATTCATTGATGACTGGGGTCAGAATATAAATGAAAGACATTTCAGTTTCAGGCATCATACCCTTTAGAAAACGTTAGCCAATGTAAAACCTGTTATTCTAACAATCTAAGTCTGAAAGAGCAATATTTAAAATTTGTCTCTATTCTGTGGGACTTTGCCCCCCCCCCGCCATTATTTATGGCTTTATCTAGATTTCTTGCTGTAAGAGTTGACAGGTACGATTGGTAGGGTTCTCACATTTAAGAACATAGGTAATTTAATACTGGAGGTGTGCTGTGGGGGGACAGAGAATTAAAAAAAAAAAAAAAAAAAAAAAAAGCCAGTTTCACTTTTGTTTGTTACTCCTCCTCTTCCTCCAACCTGATGAACAGTGTCTTTTTATACGGTGTGTAGAGTGTTTGTGATCCGTAAAATTAAATTAAATAATGTTAATCACCAAATAAAACTGTTTTTCTTTCCTGCAACACTTTGTTTAGTCTGGAATTCAACAATGTTCTCAGTTTTGAAACTCTGGGATATTTAAACACTTTGACATTGGAAATATGGGGAAGGGGCAAAGGTTGAAAGCTGCCATTTAATTCCAAGTAGCCAGGTCTCCTTCAAAACAATACTGGACATTATCAGCATCAAAGCAGTCAACATAAGCATGAAGACACAATGTTAATCTGCATCCTTGAGGGACTATGCAGGTGAAGGTGAGAAATGTAGTGCACACAGTGTACTGATGCACAATGCAGCTGAAGCACTAAAAACTGTTTGCCTTCTCTGTTAAGAGCTTACTGGTTGACTTTTTCTACTAGGGGAAATAAATGTGTACTTCTAGATATGCAAGCTCAACTGAGAAAGTGGCAATCTACTGGAAAATTCAAAATAAGAGTTCTGGGAAGAAATAGCCAGGGAATTGTTATGGCTAGGCTTGTATAGGCCCTAGGACTGATAGCCTAGTACCAACCTATGAACAAGCAGAATTACACACCTCAAGTCAAAACAGTGAATCTAACAGTTACTGTACTGCCGAATGAAAACATGTTAGAACAGCACAGTTCTTTCCTGGCATAACAAATTACAACCTCTGGTTCTGTGCCAAAGACGTTTCAGTACACCAAGCTTTATACTCATTAAAACAGACTTCCACCCCTGTGACTATGTAAGTGCTACATCTAAAGATCAACCAGAACTATAAACATAAATGGTCTTTGTTTCCATTTAAGAACTACATGCAAATGGCAAGAGGTACAAAAGCACTACCAATGACCCCTGTTTGCATTTCTCTAGGAGCTAAACATCAGACTAACGAACAATGGCCTTTGTGTACATTTTTCTTTCAGTACAAGTGATTGCTTTTTGAAAAGTTATAACAAATTAACAGCCCTCTCCTTTTACTGGCAGATTTATCTGCAATTCAATCTTTGTAGTATAGACTGAAAAGCAATATTACTGCAACTACAACAGAGGACTGATGCATGCAAATATACAACAGTAAGCATATTTATCTCAGTGGCATAGTACCATTGATGGGTCAATGCTGCAGCATCTTACAGCAAATGATATTTCTGGAAAAACTAAAGGACAAATGTTTCAGCCTCACCTGTGGACTCATTTAAGATGAGGTTACCTTGTTTGAATGCTTACCATTTTAAAACTGACTGCCTTTAATAATGTCTTAGTCAGTAAAAATGCAGGTTCACATAGTAGCTATAAAAGCAATACAAGTGGCCTAAGAAGTGAAACACATACACACATACCCTATATATTTAACAAAGTCAGCTTACAGGCACAGAGGACACAGTGACCCTGAAAGTGGATATGTTGTCAGCTCATGTAAAAAAGCATCCATAATGTCACCCCCACAATGCTGAAGAATAAATAAACAGGAGCTCTGGGTAAGTAGTAATTAGAAAAAGGAAATATGGAAAATGTGGCAAAGGAAGTAAAAAATGATAAAATAAAGTAGTAAAGAGAAGGAGAAAATATATTTTCACAATAGTAGTAGAGATGATGATGCCGCATTACACAAAATGGGGAAAAAAACAAAGGAAGAGAAATTAATGTAATGTTTCCAAATTTGAGAAATTTGTAAAATCTTGTAGAATGGATAGGCAAAGTAGTAAAATAAACACAGACTGGAATGCATCCTAAAAATCAGGTTTCCAAGCTACGCTGGCAATCGCATGGACAATGGAATCCTATAGCTGGGAGAATCCATCTTAAGAAGCACACAATCACACAAACTTACCTGAGCAAACAGAAAACAGAAGGGGGGTAATTTTATAACCAAAGGCAGGACTGGGCGCCACCATTAAGGCGAATTAGGCATTCGCCTAGGGTGCAGATCATGAGGGGGTAGCAGCCGGATGGCTCGTAAAACCTCTCTAATTTAGTTAAATGTAGTGAGCATTCAGGGAACTCGGAGCAGTGCGCATGCGTGCTTGTGTTCCGCTTTATAAAAATCTCCTTTCTGTGGCCGGACTTCTTTAAAAACAGTCCAGATTAACTAGGGACTGCAGGGATCAGAGTCCGACTGGACTGTTTAGTCAGCAGCCACGTACATGACGTGGCTGCTGATTACTCCTATTATTCTCGCGCTGTCTTGGGTAGAGTGCAGTGGAGTCTTCTTCCAAGACGAGAATTTGATTACTGCTAATTGAAAACTAATCCACAGTGACAGCAGATGGTTTCTTTTCAGGTAAGTGTGAAGACTTTTTATTTTTTCCCCAGCAGGGCCAACCAGATATACATATTGCATTCTTTTTTCCTGGCAGGGCCACCCAGATACTACATATTGCTTTTTTTTCCTGGCAGGGTCAACCAGTTATTTTCCTGTATTTTTTTTTTTCCTGGCAGGGTTGACCAGATATTTTCCTGTATTTAATTATTTATTATTTTTGGTAGGATGATCCAGGATTGATCAGACACTGTTTAAAATGAAAAGGTGGACTGGTTATATATTTGTTCTTTGTTTCTAACATTCTGGGCCAAGAATTTGGCAGGGTTAACCAGATCATAGTAAAAGATGAAATCTGCAGTGGGCTGGCTGTTTTGGGGGAAGTTTGTGATTTTTATAACACTCAGTCAACCAGATACTAGTAGTAGGTAAGGTTAGGTAGTGTGTGTGTTTTGGGGGCTGTTGATGACTTTCTTTCCTGGCAGGGTTGACCAGATACTAGGGATGCAATGTGTTTTGGGGACTGTTTTTTTTTTTTTTTAATTTAATATCCTGGCAGGAGTCTGCAGTGTGTTCTAGGGAGCCGTTTAAGGATGACGTATCATTGTTTCCTTTTTCTATAAATTTAAATTAAAAAAATGTAACTTATTTGTAAAACAAGGGGCACACTAATAAGTTTTGCCTAGGGTGCAAAATAACCTAGCACCGGCACTGACCAGGGGCAATAATCAACAACATACACTGAACTTCAATACAAATGGAACCTAAAAAGGAAAGACTCAGAGAGGTTAGTAATTTGTGTGGGAATTTAAGGATTTAATGAAAATCCATTAGTGTATAACTTACTCAAGAGTGCTAACAGAAAAATTGTTTTCTTGGTCACATTTAGTTGAAGTGTTTTTTTTTTCTTCTTCTTCACAGCTGGCAGTTTTAAAAATACAACCAGACTAAAAATATGGAAATATAAAAATAAAAAGATGGACATGAAAGGCAACTAGAATGCCTTCCAGAACAATCTCTGCCTGTAGAAGTATGATGAAATTCACATTCTGGTAGTCTGACCTTTAGTCTTAGGGAAGAAGGGCATGGGGGACAATGCAAGTCTAATGTCATTACAATACCCACATCAAACCCAAGGAGTAAATGAATCACATAATGCTAGAAGAATTAGATATCAAGAGTAAGGGGGGGGGGCAATGAAAGTCCAATGTCATTACAATACCCACATCAAACACAAAGAGTGAATAAATTACATAATGCTAGAAGAATTAGCTATCAAGAGTAAGGGGGGGACCAGGAGGACAGTGCAAGTCTAATGTCATTACAATACCCATATCAAACCCAAGGAGAGAATGAATCACATGATGCTAGAATAATTAGATATCAAGAGTAAGGGGGGGGACCAATGCAAGTTTAATGTCATTACAATACCCATATCAAACACAAAGAGTAAAATGAATCACATAATGCTAGAAGAATTAGATAAAGAGTAAAGGGGGGATGGAAAATAAGAGAGAACATGCTGACCAGCACAAAACAACTAGATGAGGTAGGTGCTCTGCCCCACACCCAATCAAGATACAACTTCAATACTACAATCTTCTCTGCATTTGCACTGGGAACAAGCAAACACTGAAATAGTAAGAACACAACTGTATCTTCAGTTAAAAAAAAAAAAACACACCCGGAAGCAAATGTTAGACCATAATCTACAAGCAAACACTGACAAGATCAATAGACAAGTACCTGACTGATCCGTTCGATTTTTCTGAAACATGCATCATCTCTCGAAGTCAGTGATCATCACCAACATATTCTCATCCACAAGCTGCCTTCATCCTTTTCAGCTCAAATGGACTCTAAGGGCAACTCATTAAAATGACCTCTTTAAGTTAGCCATGCTGATGTCAATGTATTATAAGAAAAAAATACATAATATAACCAAATATGACATACTATGGACAGCCGGGGACAGCCTGGAGATCCTAGAAGGCATCAGGCATGAAAAAAAAAAGTTAAGAATGCTCATCAATCTCTTAGAAAAGTGTTGGATTATTACCTGCCAAACTGACAAGAAATGCTGCATTATTCTCCAGTGTAACTCGTGCAGAAACACTTGAGCTTCACAAATGGACTTGTGGGAAAAGATGTGTCACTGCAGAAGACCCTGTAGCACAAAATGTTGACATTGCAATGGCAGACATGGTTGAAAGCACTTACCATTACTGATAGAACTCTAGTGTGCACACGAGATCATTCTAGCCAAGGACTGCTATACAACTATTACACCATTTGTCATGCATACAGATTACTGTAGGATATACATGTAAACTTCTGTAGAAGGTAAATGTCCATGGCCCTGTTTCCACTGAGGACCTTTAACATGCATACCTGTAACAGCAACCTGCATACTCTGCCTACAAGTACTATAATAAAACTGGACTATAAGAAAGCATATAGTGTCTGAGACATCAAAGCAGGCGGTTACTGTTCAACTGTTTAAAATGACTGGACTACAGAACTACTATACTGCAAGAATTCTAAACTCACCAAATGCAGAACTGAAAGAGTTGGTCTTCCAACAACTCTCAAATTACCTAGTGGAAAAACAGAAGGTCATCCCTACGCAGGAAGGTTACGGATCAGGCCACAGACTACCCCTAAATTGGTGAAGTAGGTTTCAGCCAATGGACTGTGACAGAAAACTCCGCAAGGCTGCCTTTTTTGACTTTTTGAAATATTCTGGATTAACAGATCATACACAATGTCTGCAGAACATTTCCTTCAACAAGCTATTGCTGGAAAAGTTTGCAAGCTATAGGACAGAGAAAATAAATAGTGGTATGGTAAATTGATATCTACATCCATCAGCACAGGATAAATACAAGAGTTCATACTTGGAAAATGCTTTCCTCAATATACACACACACTGCACCAGTTCACAAGTTACAGCATGTCAAGGCCTTCACAATGATTCACAAAGTAGGCACTAAGGCCAACCTAACTAAATCTGCAAAGAGAACTTAATTTGTTCTTGAAATGGGTAACCAGTAGGATAATATACAGGGGCAGATTAGTACTAGGTAAAAAGAAAACAAAAATCATCTCATTTGGAAAGCACCAAATGACAACATAATGCTACCACTCCTAATATCACTGTGGTAAACTCACCTAGTGACCTGGTGCAACAAACCTGGAACTACCTAGAAACTCACCAACTGTGAACTTACTTTCAAGGAACATGAGAGAGAGAAATTGTTAAAACTGCAGCTCTGAACAGAATTAAGTAGCTGTTGACTTAAGAAAACAGACTGTCCTACTGCCCCACCAGATGTTAGAGACACTGGTCCTAAAGGAACTTTAGAAAGTAAATTAAAACTTGGAAGGTACCTACAACTAAGCTGAACTTCACAAAACAGATCCAGTATGAGCAAGTATCCTTCACCATGATGTATTCTGTAAAAATACATGCCCTAACTCATCATATCTAGCTTAATGTCTTAAGCCAAACAGTGCTAATGTTTCACAGTCTACAAGGGTTTATGTCCTAATAATAAACTCCAAAAAAGGTTTTATGCTGCCAAGCCCCTTCCTTCTAGTAAACCTGAACATTTTAGTGGGACAGGTATATCTCTTGCAGGGTATACCACAGCTGTAAAACAAACTCCCCCATCCACATAAGTTCACCCCTGTCCATACGGAAGTGCAACTTGGATTTATGGATGAGAAACAGGACCGCTCCCTGTACTACTAATGGAGAGAGGCAGCTCCTAAATGCTTTAATCCCATACATGGGTCCCCTCAAATTATCTACATGATCCCATTTATTCTCCTTAGGGGTAATACAGAATTATCCACCATGACAGGGGTAATACAGAATTATCCACCATGGGATGGTTAAAGCCAATCTTTAAGCAAATGGGATAGGTTAATTTGAGCACAAAAAGGAAAACTGGATAAGCTTAAAATGTCCAGCAAGGGCAGCTAGCTTCTTACCTATGAACCTGAATAACCTCCATCATTCCCAATGATCAATAATAATCTTACCAGGAATATCTTTACCACAACAGGAAAATCTCTACCTCAAATATACTTGCTACCAAAAATGCATTAAAGTAGACAGCTGTCAAAACCATAAATCTAACTAGCTCATACTACACATCTACTTTTAAGCAACACGTTACACTACCCAGAATTAGAACCCTTCCAGTTAAAGTCAATACAGTTACAAATTTAAAGAGGAATCTCAGGACCTTAACTTCTGTTTGGCACACATTCTACAGCTAGTTAACCTATATCATCCTGTCTCCATTGTTGGATTAAATAATCATACATTTACCAGATACTTATCCAATTACTACTTCATATCACATGCTTGTTCCAAACGTGGATGCAAGTGCTAAACAGTACTGTTTTGCAAATGAGAAAGAGAAAGACAAGTAAGGCAGCAGTAAATGAGGCTACAGCTTAAAAAAAAAGGTAAAACCATTTACAGATCACTGCATTATTATCCGATAAACAATCATAGGCACAGGGAAACACAACATTGAGGCTACTGTTGTAAACAGAAGAAACTGTAAGCAATGCCATTCACTAATGCAATTACAGCACAGAAACATATTTACAAAGGAATGCAAACAACAGTGCCATGGGAAGGGATATCAAACGTCAGGAAGGAAAGAAGTAGTTACACATTAAGAAAGTATTTCAAGACAGAAACAGTTAAGCTAGGACCAAGGTCAAGAATGGAAGGAATATACACAAGTAAAAATACAAAAGCAATGAAACTATTACAGATGATTCAATCCAGATGTAGGACAGAAAGAAATTCTTTGGGTACACTAACATAGCAAACAATGGTAAAAGAGAAGAGGTAGCACTGGGGAGGGGTATTTATTTGTGACTTATAAAAAGAGTTGTATTATCTTATTTTACTGTTATACACAAATCAGCACAGCTGTCTAACATTAAAGCAAAAGATGGACTTCCATCTGTGACACTCAGGACACATCTGTGTCACTTTATAAAAATATATTTAATGACAAGATGCATAAACAGGAATACGATTCTATCATACAGTGCTATGCAGGTAGAAACATTACTACTGAATTACTTACAAATTTCTAATGACCTACAGACTAATTTATCTAGTTCAAGATAAGATTTAAATAAAAAATAAAATGTTCCATGGGTGACAAGGTAGGTATTAATAAAACAATTTCAAAGCTTTTTTTTCAAAATGCAATCATTAAGGTGTGGCAGCAGCTGGTCTTGCAGATCCTGATAAGTGACTGAAGAATTTAATAAAATGCACGGCAGCATATTTACTCATTCTGGGAAACCCACCTTAGCTTACTCTGGGCACTCAGTGGAGACAGGGCAGAGAACCGGCCCTGGAAGGGACACTAGTCCTTCAAAAGGACATATACACAAACTCACATGCACACCTACGATGTAATTCAAAGGTGCTCAAATTCACATACTGTCACGTCTTTGGGTAGTGGAAGGAAACTGGAGATCCCAGCAAAAACCCTCACACAGACACACGAAGGACACTGAAACTCTGCACAAGTGAACTCTGCAAATGCGAAATGAATTGGAGAACCAAGTGTTATGAGGCAGTTACATCAAATACTGCCAGCAATGCGATGTATTTTGTATTATTTTATTAGATTCAGTATTTGTGCCATGGACTCAAAAGGTATAATCACATTCATGGATGACAAAGTACTGAATCAACCACTGATTTGACTTGTTAAAATACAGGGGGCTTCAACACATCAATATGCTGTTTATTTTTCATTGAAAAGAAATGAGCATGTTTTCTGAAACAAAGGAGTCCTGTGATTTTTTATTTCTGATCTTGATAAGCATGTATGTCATGCATTCTTTACCCTACCCCTACAACTGTGACATATGTCAACACCTGCAATGAAAAGCATTCAAATCTTTCTGTAAAAAAATTAAGCTGCTGATGATTGGGACTGGAGCTGCACGAATACTTGAATTCTGCTGAGCACTGTACATTTGATCTGTTTGTAACAATGGATGTAGTATCTCTGTTTACTGTAATCCCAAATTCACAGGGGATAGAAATGATGAAAGCTTTTGTCACGAGAAAAGTGATTATAGTATGCAACACCTTGATTTTATATGTTTCTGGTTAGAAATGGTACTTGAACACAGTGTGTTTATTTTTGATGATGAATATTATCTACAGCTGGCTGGAAAAGCTATGGGCACGCCATATGCCAATAGCTATGCCAACCTAGTGATGGCTGAAACATATTAAGTGTCTTTTGTGGAAGAATATAGTATTTTTTCATTTTGTAGATCTCTTCTTTTTGTGGAGGGGAACGGAAATATAACTCCAAAAGTTTCTAGAGCAAATTAATATCAGCTGTGATTTTTTGAAGTTCACTGTTGAATATTCTTCAAGTAATATACACTATTTAGATGCTCAGGTTAAAAGAAATAATGAAGATGATGGCACATCTACAAATGTTTTCAGAAAAGAATGTTACGTCCCTTCTTATCTGCATAGAGACCGTATGCATCCAGGGCACATACAAATGCTACATGTCTCAAGGTTGACAGCTGATGACACAGAATTTGAGGTGTGTCTGGATGAGCTTACTAAGGATTTTGAAAATAGGGGTTATAATAGTGTTGATATTCAAAAAACTAGTACAGTTAAGAAGGAAAGGAACAATTTGGGTAAACCTTATTTTTCCTCATCTTACCTTATAGTAGGAATAAACATAAGTATCGATCTAGAGATAAAAAATGTTGCTTCACTTTAACATATAGTAGTGAAGTTAACGTGTTTAAAGACAATGTGGCTAGAATCTTAGCAAATAAGACCTTCTTTTTTTATAGAAATAAAAAATCTCTGAGAAGGCAATTATGTTATCCCAAGTGTGAGGGGGAAGACATGAACAGGGAAACAATGGGCACAAAAAAGTGTGGTGCATGTAATTTTTGTAATAATGTACTAGAAGGTGCAGTCTTTAGACATCCTGATTCTGGCCAAGAATTTAAGCTTAAGGTCTCAGCAGATTGCAAAACGAAGAATATAGTCTATTTAGCTCAGTGCATATTTTGTAAAAAATTTTATGTTGGGAAGACCAATAGACGTCTCCGAGAACGATAAGGGAATCCTGCATAAGTTTATATTTCAGGTGGTGGAAGTGATAAAAAACAAATATGAGATTGGGTGATGTAATAAACAATACTGAGCGTAATGGAACTAGATGGAGTTTAAGACAGAGCACATAAAGGCTCTGGTCTTAATGATGTAGTCCCCTTAAAACCAGAATTAAATAGTAGGGGCTTGAAAAAGTAATGCTGATCTTAATACATATGCATTTATTTGCATGTACTAAAATGAAAATTAAATAGTAGGGGCTTAAAGTAATGCTGTTTTTGGTATAGGTGTATTTGTTCGTATGTAATTTTTAATGCAAGTTATTTTTCTTTATTTTATTATATTATAAGAGGAGTGTTCTAAGTATTTATTTGATTATGCTGTTTTACTGTCACGTTTTGATTAAGCATAATGCTAGGCTGTTTGTTTTAATTGCTATTAGATGCTTAGATATTTATATGAAAGCACTTAGCTTTGTTCTTTGATTTGAAGAAAAAATTGTTAAATTGTGAAAGCACTCATCTTCATATTAAAGGTTTTGTCAGCTATGAAGCTTGGAACTTGTGTTTTGTTTTTAGCCGTGGAACTGCACTTGGCTTGCTGTTTCGTTTTGCTCTCCATTTATTTCACATGTAAATGTAGAATTATTTAGTGATGTTATGAGCAGCAAATTTCAGAAATTAAAATGGAAAACAGATTTTCTTAGAAAACCTAGATGTGGTTTTAACACTTGACTTTGAATGGGGATAGTTACAAGCATGGCAAACATGATTTCTGAACAATGTACATCCACAAGCCTGGAAATTCCTTGTTTAACAGCAGAGTAGTGGCAGATTATGCACCATTAAATCAACTGCTGTGCTACAGAAGAAATGTTCAGATGGACAATCTGGTAGGCAAAAAATCAATAGTAGAAAGTACAGTTTCTGTCAGGACGACTGTCAATTTGAGTACCTTAACAATTTCAGTGCTGGGTCCTTAATGCAAAAACTGTGCAGATCTAGCACATTATGTTAAAATTTATTAAAAATAATTCTGTGTTATTTCAGCATACAGTGTGTGTTCAAAGAATGAAGTAGTCATTAGATAGTACGGATATAATGGAAGTGTTGAGGCACAACCTAACCCAGTAAAGACTCTCTAAATATGGCTCCACATTTTGATGTCAAGGCAAAGCTGATCATGAAGAGAGCTATCACTTCACTACAACTCACAGGCATTTCATCCTATGCCATTAACAGCAAGTCAGGAAAAAGCAGAGCAACTGTTTCTGTAATAATTACTTTAGTAAAGGATGGTATACTTATATACCTTGATTAATATGAGGTGCAAGTCCTATTGCCAGCATTCTGGTGAACCACTGCCAATCCACCACTTTATCTGACCTTAAAGTACATGGCCATAAATATTAAGGCTGTTTCATCGGCACACTGGACAGTAACCACACATTCAGTGGCTGAGAAATGAGTTTATGAAGATACAGGCTAGTGCATGTCCAAGGACCGACTCCTGGGGGACATCTGTCCATGCAGAACTCTAAAAATAATCACAATCCCCTTTACCTGTACTTTGTTTGCAATGTTGTTCTTTAACCAATTTAATGTACAGCTGTGTATGATAGTACACTTGTGTAAAACCACATAACAGTAGATGTCCTTCTCTACACTGCTGCAGTATTCTTCACCTTGGGAATCTCCTACCATGGACAGCCCAACGTCTGGTCAGTACATCAAAGCCTTCCGCTGTTATAAACACTGTACATCACACATATGCTCCCTGAGCACAACACAGGGCATAAAGGTGACATATGAATGCAAGCACTGACAACATCTTTGTTGCCAATCCGAATGATATGAAGGACATCACCAATAATCTGTCTAAAAGGTTTGCATGACTTAAAGAAGCAAATGACTTGTACAGGTCTAGAAATACAGCAGATACCAACTGTCCATTGTTATAGCTGTCACCATACAACAATAAGTAAAACCAAGGTACCAGACAATCCCTTTCCAAAACAATGCTGTAATTAACATTTTTTATCCACTATCAACTCTGATATCAGGCATCCTCTACTGCCAGTTCCTGAAACTTTTGTCCTCATTATCCCCCTCCGCTATGGTGCTACCCCCCCCCCCCCAATATAGTCCACATCACACAGGTTTCCCCTTCTTGATACTACACAACACCAAAATGGAATATGCAAGATGAGGAGCTGTCACAAGGCAACTTTCTATTAAAGCTCTAAGTTTCTAAGAAACTGGCTGCACCAGGCCTTTTCACATGCTGGTGTGCAATGAGGTACTATGAAGGAAGTCATACTCCACATAATGGGAGCAAGTATTGACTGAATACTCTATTTAACAGGAGAGTCAAGGTAATAGATATGAAAATGAGATAAGCTGTACAAATTTAATGTGGTACACACTGGTCCTTGGAAGCAGTGTCCATCCATGTCCACACACGCCTGATCAGAAGTTCTTCAACAAATGCCAGGTAGAAGAAACTCCAATTTGTGTTCTGTAAACCTGAAAGCTGTCTAAATTTGCAGAGTCAAATCACTTTACATATGGGCTTGTAGATGCTATTCTTAATGCTAAAAGCTATAACGAGGTCCTAACTGATCAGTAGCTGCTTCTAAGCAGCATACAGGAAGCAGTTGTACCCAAGTACTACTCCATCAGAAGATGTGCCTTTTACTTGTTAAAAGCATTTATGTGGAGTAATTAGAAGTTATGTCCTTACCATAACGTTCCATGTGGAGTGTTCATCTCGCCTTTGTTCTTACACATGGGTTCGGAGCCGATCCTCGGCTCCGTGTCGGCCGCTTGCAAGCTCTGCATCGAGAAGAAGCTCGAGACCAACCTGACTCCCACAATCCTCCTCTGCCTTTACCTCAGATCTAGTTTGCAAGCAAACCAGCAGTCAGAGAGAGAACACACTCATGCAAAAATTACATAACTTCAAGAACACTTATAGCTATATATACATATGTACATACATATATACACAACAACTGCGAATGCAGAAGCAGAATAACTCAGACCAGGCACCAAACTGTACGTTCTTCCTGAGGGTGGGAGGGTGGAATGCAGCGAGATGAACACTCCACACGGAACGTTATGGTAAGGACATAACTTCTAAATGTGAGAGTGTTCGATCTCGCCGTTTGTTCTTACACATGGCCCTAGCTCCATGTTCCTGAGGAACTCATGGGAGAACGTTCTTGAGCGCAGTGGAACCAAAGGATGCCCTGTCCCTAGAAACCCTGTCCACCTTGTAATGAGAAATGAATGTATGTGGTTTAGACCAAGTGGCAGCTGCACAAATAGTGTCTAATGGTAAGCGAGCTGCATGAGCCAGGGATGTAGATACTGATCTTGTAGAGTGCCCTTTGGGTTTGGCAGGTAAAGTTTGTTCTGAAGTAGCATAAACAAACATAATGCAATCAGTTAGCCATTTGGAAAGGGTTCGTTTAGTAACTGCTACACCTTTCCTGCTGTCCGCAAAGGCTATAAAAGTTGATCTGATTTCCTGTGATCCTTTGTTCTATCCAAGTAAAATCTAAGTTGTCTATGAACATCTAACTTGTGTAACATATACTCCAACTTATTGGAGTGATTTTTGAAAAAGGTAGGGAGTTCAATGGATTGATTAATGTTATTAATAGAGCAGACTTTAGGGAGGAAGGATGGATTAGTGCGAAGAGATACTCTGTCAGAGTGAAAGATCAGATAAGGGTGTTTAACAGAAAGAGCCTGAAGCTCTGACACCCGCCTAGCCGATGTAATGGCCACCAAAAAGAGGGTCTTCCACGACAAATACTTCAATGGACAAGAGGAAGCCGGTTCAAATGGAGGCAACATCAATTTAGACAACAAAAGGTTCAGATTCCACGGAGATGTAGGAGTTCTAACTGGTGGTCTAATATGGAAAGATCCTTTTAAAAAGGCCTTACCAAGTCTGTGAGCCATAATAGGTGCCCCACATTCTTCCACATGAAAGTTGGAAATGGCAGCCAATTGTACTCTTAAGTGGCAGAAGAAGCTCCTTGGTGGAACAACTCTGTTAAAAACTCCAAAATCTTGTTTAAAGGAGCTATGACAGGATCCAAACGCTGTGTATGTGCCCAGAAAACAAAGCGCTTCCATTTACTAGTGTAGGTCTTTGTAGTGGAAGCTTTATGAGAAGCCACTAGTATATTCTGAACTGCAGGTGACAGAAGATCAGACCTGGCTAAGGGAAGAAGGAGCAACCAAGCTGCTAGATGGAGTGACAAGAGCGAGGGGTGGGGAGCCCCTGATGAGTGGGTCAGTAGATTTGGCTCTGGGTCCAGGATCCAGGGTCCCCGAATACGGTGTGCCAGAAGAAAGGGAAACCAAATTTGACGAGGCCAGAATGGGGCAATGAGGATAATCGTCCTTTGCAGGTTGTTGGCTTTCTGCAGAAACTTTGCAATCAGGGGAAAGGGAGGAAAAGCGTACAGGAGACCCGGGGGCCAATCGTGAACCAGCGCGTCCCTGGGGACTTCCCCTGGAGGGGGTAATAGGGCAAAGTAGCCCCTGCATTTGGCGTTCATTGGAGATGCAAAAAGATCGCAGGAAGGCTGGCCCCACTTGCAAAAAATCTTCTTCGCAACTGACTGTTTTAGGGACCACTCGTGAGGCAACAGGATTGCTCTGCTCAGCCTGTCGGCTATGACGCTGGATGACCCCGGGACGTGCGTTGCTATCAGAAAGCGACCTGTGGACTCCGCCCATTGCCAGATTCTCATGGCCTCTCTGCATAGCTGATAGGACTTGGTTCCCCCTTGTTTGTTTATGTACCAGACTACGGACATGCTGTCCGTCTGAACTGCAATAGTCCCTAGAGGAAGAAGGGGAGCAAAGTGTTGCAACGCTAGAAACACTGCCCTCAACTCTAGAACATTGATGTGCAGATTGTACTCTAAATTGGTCCATTCGCCTTGGACTGTCTGTCCCTGAAAGATGCCCCCACCCTATCAGGGAAGCGTCCGTGGTCACCATCGTGGGTAGCACAAATGGTCTTCCGCTGGAAAGGTTGCAAGTTCGAAGCCACCAGGCTAGGTGAGATTTGCATGTACTTGTGATCAGAATTTCGTGTGTCAGAGGTAGCTGTTGGAACGACCATTGTGCAAACAGTAGCCATTGTAGAACTCTCATGTGCAGTCTTCCCAATGGTATCGCAATGAGAGAAGCTGCCATGAGACCCAAAACCTTCAGAACCAGTTTTGCTGGGGACTTTCTGGATGACAGAAGGAGAGAAATGTGGCTTTGTAGTGAGGCTATCCTTTCTGGAGGAAGTCTTAGAATTAAATGATACGTATCCAATTCTGCTCCTATGAATGAGATATGCTGTGATGGCTGTAGTGAAGATTTTTCAAATTTACGGAAATTCCGAGATGAACACAAAGTTGTAGTGTGTAATCCCTGGCCTGAATGAGTTGACGCTGGGTGGTGGCAGAAAGGAGCCAGTCGTCCAGATACGGAAACACCTGGAATCCCAGGCGTCTCAGGTGAGGCACCACTGCCATGCATTTGGTGAAGACCCTGGGGGCTGAGGTCAGACCAAAGGGCAGGGCTTGAATCTGAAAGTGGCTGGCTCCCAGCCGGGCATAAGTGATCCCTGGATGCCCTGGCCATTTTGATGTGGTAGTATGCGTCCTTCAGATCTATTGAGCACATCCAGTCGTCCTTCTGTAAAAATGGAAGGATCGATTGAAGCGTGACCATTCGGAACTTTTCTTTCTTGAAGGTATTGAGGTTGCTTAGGTCCAGAATCGGCCTCCAGTCCCCTGTCTTCTTTGGAACTAAAAAGAACCTTGAGTAAGTTCCGAATCCTCTTTGGTCCGCTGGGACTGGTTGGATGACTCTTTTTTTCTAGCAGCTTTGAAATTTCTATAGCTGCAGGGTCTCGCAGATGGGGCAGCACATCTGGGAGTCTTTTCTTTGGAATTGGGGGCAATAGGAAGGGTATTCTGTAGCCTCTGGTAACAATGCTTTTTACCCAGTTGTCTGATGTAAGATTTTGCCAGGCCTGAGGGTATAAAGCTCGACTGCCTCCAGAGCAGGACAGTCGGGCCTCCTCTCAGGAGTGCTGGAAAGGTTTCCCAGGGGTGTATCCCTGTCACCTTGGTTTTCGGACCCACTCTGCCGCCAGGGCGTCTTCCACCTCTGCCCTCCTCTGCCTCTAGAGGGGGCATCACCCTGTGTGCCTGGAAAAGATCCTTGGGGTTTTCGAAACCACATTTTTCCACCACGTTGCCCTTTGGGGTACGGTCTGGATGGGGTGGAAAACGGACTCCGACAGCAGACAGAGTCTTTCCCTCCTGCTCACACCGGGTAAGGGTCTCCTTTACTTTGGGGCCAAAGAGAGTGGCACCATCAAATGGGGCGTTAGTAAAGGAAGACTTGAAGGCTTCCGAGAAACGAACATAAGTGCATCCAGGATTGTCATTTAAGAGCAATCGCTGAAGCTGCTGCCCTACTCGATCCTTCGGCGCATGAGATCAGCCTCATGGACGAGTTTACAATGGATGTAAGGGTATTGAGATGTGCTGTAACTTTCTCTGAAACAGCAGCATCTGTAGTACCCTGGAGGGTATCTCCCAACTCTTTGATTAGATCCCTCTGTAGCCGGTGTGAAGTGGGTCAAATAGTTCAGGATCGCATGGAAAAGCCGCTGAACTAAAATGCGCGTACCTGTCCATAGTCCTAGAATCTTTGTTAGGCGGATGGACAGATGAGGAAGATTCTGACATCTCCTTTTTCGTGGCCGCTGCCACCACCATAGCCCACTGGTACTCCCTTTGTTAGATAAGCCTTATCCTGAGGGGCAGTAATATACTTGTTAGGCTTTCTAGGGACTGGCTCCACCATGTCAGGCGTCTCCCACGCCCTTCGAGCAATCAGCTCCATCAACTCATCGAAGGGCGGAGTGACCCAGGAGGAGGAAGGGCGAGCACCGAATGCCTTCAGCAAGACTGACTCATCCTCAGAAGGGGAAGGGATTGCCAATCACCTCTCTGCTTTAGGATCTCCAGGATGTCAGAAAAAGAGACATCCTCTGAGGGTGACTTTGGGGACCCTTCTGACTCATCCAAGTCAGTGTCCGATGTCAATGATTCTTGTGGAGAATCTAAGTGTCTCCTCTTACACAATCTTTTCCTAGGGACTTCTTCGGGGGGAGCATCCAAAGAAGCCTCCGAGGAAGAGGGGGCACCCTCAAGGGGTGGCTGACACACAGGTGCTCGACGCTTAGATGTAGCCGTGGGTGCAGAGGAGGATAACGGTCCTTTATGGGGAGGAGAAGCTGTTTCTGCTGATGTGGTTGTCTGGGTAGACAACACCTTCCTCATGAGGTCGAAGGCCCAGTCGTAGGTATCTCCCGGTTCAAGAAATGGGAAGAATCCCGAGACAGGCACCGATGGCATCGACCCGAGGACGGAGCCGAGTCGATCAGAGCCGAGGCCGAGAGGAGCGCCGGAACAAACATCGGTCCGACTCGGTCCCAGAACCAAGGATGGATCTTCGGTACCGACTCCGGAGACCCGGAGTCGAGGTGAACGGAGCCGACCGAGAGAAGGACGGTTCTGGCACCGAGGGCTCCACAATCAGCAGGTCAGCCTCTTCCGGCTCTGAAGCCTGGACAGGTCTCGGAGGAGGAACAGATGGAGATAAGGGAAGGCCTTCGAGTCTCGACACCAACTGAGAGGAGACCGAGATGGGTTTGGATAAGGCTGTATTCTCCATTAACTTCTGCACCACGCGGTCTACATCGGTGTCGGAGAGGGGTCTGGAAGAGTCGAAGGGCGATCGAAAGACGGCCGACCTCAACAGTGTCGCCCACACCGGTTCCAAGACTCGAGGCTCGAAACTGACAACAGTTGAACACTCGGTCCCAAGTCTGTGGAACCGGTGATCGAACCTTAACTGAAGAGCTCGGAGCCGATGACCTGGGCTCGACGCCTTCGATTTTCGAGGATTTGGATGCCTGGTCTGAAGCATCCAGAGCCTCCTGAAAAGTAGGTTTTAAAAGACCCTATCCAGTTTCTCGCCTATCTGTCATGACCCTTCCACTGAAAGAATGACAAATTGAACAGTCTTCTTGCAGATGGAGAGGGCCAAGACAGTAGACGCAGGAACTATGATTGTCAGTCACTGACATCTTTTGCCCACATTGGCAACGTTTAAACCCAGATTTAGCTTTCTCAGACATTTTAAGTTAGAAACAAGTCAAGTCCAGTAAGAAATGTCAATTCCGGTAAATTAGTCAAATCCAATAAAAGGGTCAATCCGGTAGTCAATCCAGTAAAGGGTGGGGTTAGGCCCCGAGGGAAAACTCTAATAAAGTTTAAATAACTTTATATGGAACCGAGGATTCCTCGAAACTATAACACACACACACAGTCTCTCAAATAACTTTTTAGCAAAAAGAAATTCTTAGAAATACAAGAAAAAATATATAAATCTTAGCTTAAGGTTGCTCGAGCTCATCAAAGTGATGCGAACGCTGCAGCGGCAAACTAGATCTGAGGTAAAGGCAGAGGGGGATTGTGGGAGTTAGGTTGGTCTCGAGCTTCTTCTCGATGCAGAGCTTGCAGTTAACACACGGAGCCGAGGATCGGCTCCGAACTCATGTGTAAGAACAAACTGCGAGATCGAACACTCTCACATATATATTTACCTTCCTGGTGTAAGGAAATCAAAAGAAAAGCCATGCACCAACAAAGCCTAATCAGACTCATCTCAACTCCAAGGAGATGAAAAATTTGAAAGCCCTGAAAAAATTTACGGTACTGTTACAGCCCTTTAAAGTTATTAAACTGACAACAATATTACCCATCACCATGGCCATGTGAAGACTGGCCTCAGCATTTCATTAAATAATCTACAGAAATCCTCCTTTCAGCTTATACTGTACAGATGTGCTGATACTTAACTCGCCTTTAAGTAAGAATCACACATCTTAATTACCAATATTTAATTACCAATATTCAATAAGTGTGTCAAAGATACTCAGAAGTGCAATCTTAAAGTACTGATCTGGCAGTAAAAGAGCCAACAGTTGAAACTCTATTTCACTCTTTAAAGAATGTCTGCAGGATGGCTTCACCTCACCATGCATCCCTATATGTCAGATTGTGCCCCACACCTTTTGCAGTTAAATATGCCAACTACCAGAATGCTGTACTTTAGGGGGAAATGGTGAATTTTCTGAAAAACTGCAATCTCTGCAGAATGCTGTACTTTAGGGGGAAATGGTGAATTTTATGAAAAACTGCAATCTCTGTCTTTATAAACTCCAAGCAAACTGCACATTTATAAATCACATAGAGTGCCAATCACAAAAGGCTAAAACTTTCATAGGAATTTCATGGCAGTTGAGCCTTGTGACCATTCACGCTTTGCCATTAGCCACCCCGATTAGCCACCCCGATGTCCAGATGGGAGGCCAATCAATTAAGACTGGCAAAAGTACCCATTTCTTTTTTTTAAAAGGGGGGACTTACTCATGAAGCAGTTTAAAAGCTTGAGAAATCCAGGGGAAAAACCATGCCTAGGCTGAATGTCTAACAAATAAACGACCAGATTCACTGATAATCTCATTGATAATAATGACCATTCAAACCTTGCCAGTACCCTCATTGATAATAATGACCATTCAAACCTTGCCAGTACCCTCCCTTATGCAGCACCTCATTTCTCAAGAAGGATCATAACAATCAATCTTAAGAGACTTTGTGTCTACCTATCTAATCACCTAGGTTATGTTTAGAGGAATACAGTGAGTTGCACTGCTTAACATGCAAGGGAAGTTTAATCCAGAAATCTGGGAGATGCTGGGTTACAAGCCAATCCCTTCACTGTCCATTTATTTTTCCATAGAGGCTGGAAACCTCTCTTGGTAGCTCATTGTGTCAGTAATCTTTCTGATTAGGAGCATCTAGAGTCTAATTATTTGATATGTTTAGTTAGACATATCCCAAAGGGAACACTGTACTTAATAATAGGTCTAATCAAAGGAAGAGTACAAGGGAGCAATTACCTAGACGATATTCCTTTGACATTTAGCTGTGCTAAATAAAAAGACTTCCTGACAGCTACTGTCACACGATGGTCAAAAGAGAGGGAGGGAGCCATCAACCCATGTTCCTAGGTCCCTGGCTAGATTTTCTTTTTGTAATGGTGTGTTGTCTATACAACATGAAGAAGAGGTGATGTTTATAAAAAAAAGATGATGCTTCACTTGTTAGCATTTAACTTGATTCCGCTTTTAGTATAAATCAAGAGACTACCAGGAAAAGTTCATTCTGGACAGTTAGGTGTCAGAGGGTGACTTGAAAATAACAAATTTGTAGTACTCTGTACATTAAATGCCAAAACAAAACAAAACAAAAAATATGGCCCAGCATTGAGCCTTGAGGGATACAGCTCTGAGCAATTTCTTACTTTGTATTGAGGCACCTGCAAATCCCATTGTGTAGGTTCTCTTTCAGCCAGTTTGCTAGTCATCCTTACTACACGTTAGTTGATTTTTAAAGCATTTAGCTTCTGTATAATTCCAGCACATGGAATAGTGTTGAAGCCCTTTCCCATATCAAGGTATACCCTATGTACTGCATTTCTGCCATTTACAGCCTCCAATATCATTCACAAAGCGAAACTGTTGGAAGTCTATTAAGATTCCGGATAGTATAACTGACCCCATAAACTACACTATGTTCCATGGCTTTGTAGAGGGGGCTAAAAATTATCAGGGCCAGTTGCAAGGCCACCTTTATGGAGGGGCACCACCAGTGCAGCATGCCAGTCATCAAGGACAAAAATCAGCAGCTAAATTCTTAAAGAGTTTAATAGTATAAACATGCCCTTGCAAGCTAAGCAACCCGGTGTATTGTCAAGTCCCAAGGAGGAAGTACTTTATACCTTGGTTAGCACTTTCAGCAAATGATCTTTGGAGATAATTGGGAAAGTAAAAGTATTTAAATACTTCAGATCTTTGGAGGAAAGTGCCGGTGGTGAAACTGGCATTACATTTGTTGGCTTATATATTTGTTTGCAAGAATATTGGGAAATGTCTATCTAATTAGAATAGGAGGTGTCATTATGACAAAGTCATCAATAGCAAGAAATTCATAAAATTCACAGATTATGACTATCTCTAGCATTCAAAAATGGACCGACTGCAACTCCAGCAATCAAATCATCACAGAGTGCCTTTACTACTCAAAAACTTTAAGTCACGGAGTACAGAAATGTCCATTATAATCAATGTAAAGCTAGCCAAGAGGAAACGCTCACTATACCTAGAAGAGGGTTCTATAACAATTCTAAATGACCATATGTACACTCTACTGTTGGTGCTCCTGCAGTGTTTGGCTATAAGCATACTCTGGGTGCACACCTGTGAAGGATAGCATATGTGGAACCGAGTGAAAGTATGAAGCAGTTGCAATGCTGGCATGCAGGACTAACAATGAACCCGAATTCAACTTGCACTGTGTGATGAATGCAGTAATAAAAGTAAAATATGGAATACAGGCACCAAATCAGTAGAAATAATTGCTGTATTGCTTCTTATTACAGTGGCTATAAGGGCACTGAACCACTCATTGGTTGTTTGTAAACCACAATACATTAGAAAGAAACAACTGCAGTGGTTAGTCACAGTTGAAAAAGGCAATTCAGCAAAGACAGTAGAGACATTACTAGGCATTTTTTTATATATTTGCTCCTTCACTTCAGCTGGGTCAGCAGGCTGCAGAGTAGGGAAAAATTAATGGTATGTACTAACCTACCTGCCCTTGTGGCTATTTTAAGCCTATTCAATGATCCAATGTGCCTGGTTAACACCACATACATTTCAAGAAAACCAAGAAACCAGAACACAAAGCACAATAATAAAATCATTACTTCTGGTGGAGGCACCGGTTTCAGTATTAGCCTTCTTCAGTATGACGTGCAACCAGAATGGACTAATTAAACGTCTTTAACATACTGACATCATGCATTAAATTAAAACAACTTTATTAAATACAACATATTAAAACCTGGTGAAAACAATGCACCAAATGTTATAATCCCAACTGCTTTTTTAAATTTATCATTCGAATCCAATTTATTCAAACACTCTTCCTATCATTTTATCTAAATCAAAATATTGAAAGTCAGATGTTCAATGGTGTGTTTAAAAAGTGCATTAGATTCTTTGTGACATTTAATGTTACTTAAATGTTCATAAACTCATGTTGAGTTCCATAGAATAGCAGCAAATTACTAGACACATTACCTATGTCCATACACTATTAAGAGTATTTGATTAAGTGAATTCCTTACTTCTGCTGAAAATTTTACAAGTAGACCAATGAACACACACAAAACATCATCTAATTGGCCATCAAATGACTTATGATGATTTACTACCAATAGTTAAGCCCGGTTTACAGGGCGGCCACTGTAGTGCAGCGGTTAGTGTTGCCGCCTCACAGCAAGAAGTTCTCTGGTTCGATTCTCAGCTGGGGAGCCTCCTGTGCAGAGTCTGCATGTCCTCCCTGTGGTCGCGTGGGTTTCCTCCCACATCCCAAAAACATGTAGTAGGTGAAATGGACACTCTAAACTGGCCCTAGGTGTGTGCGCCTTCTGTGGAAGGTTGGGCGCCGGGCTGGCAACTCGACACTGTAAAACTCCACTGCTAATCATGAGCAGACAGATGATCCGCTGTGGTGACCCCTAACCGGGAAAAAGCCAGAAGAAGAAGTTAAGCCCAGTTTACATGCAAAATTGCCTCTTGCTGTTAGCATCTCTGCCAAGACAAGATCAGCCTGTAATATCGCCCAACATTTATGAATATCAACTTGGAAGGTCACATCCAAAAGTTGTAATAAATCATATTTTATGATGTATACCATCCAGTCTTATGGAATACTCAAATAATTATTTTCTATCCTTGGACATTAGCTAAATGTTTGGCTTTAAGAGTTTTTTTTCTTTCTGGTGTCCCCTCACCAAAACCTATTTGTCAAATCTAAAGAACAAGAATGGTAATCTGGTGATGAACACATTCTCTTAATTCCGGAATACTGAGACAGGGGGGGTGTTGTATTGGAGGACACCTAGAGGCCTCAGGTAAAGAATTCTTATGGTATTATTTTTATAAAGACAAGTTATAATAGTATCAACAGATTTTTTTCTCTACTAGAATATCCAAAAAAATAATTTGTATTAAATCATAATTTACATTAAACGCAAGGCCCCACTGAACAAATTTGTTAAAAAATTCCAAATACCTACGCCAAATATTCATAGTGTAGACATATGAGTGGTATCTTAGATAAGTAGTTTTTCCACATACCCAATAAAAAAGATCTGCATAAATTGGGGTAAATGAGGCTCCCATGACCATACCTTTAAACTGCAAATAATGTTTTTGATCAAAATAATAATAATTAAAAAAAAAATAATAATAATAATAATAATACTAGTTAATACATGTTCAATGAGGCACAAAATGAAGGTACTGAAATCAGGACCAGAAAACCTATTTCTGTAACCAGTAATCGAACACTAGTAAACCAACCCAATGGGGAGTTTTGGTATATAAAACTAACATCCAAGGTACACATGTACCAACTGTTTTCCATTTGAGCATCCCCTAGAAGATATAAAAACTGAGTTGTATCACATATTCTTGAGCAAATCAGACAAAAAGAGGTCTAAAAGGCTGAAAATGGTTTATTGATAGACCCCAGTGGAATCCCCGGGACAAATTTGTGGTTTCCAATCACTCAAGGTTGCGCTTGAAGAGGGACAGCAAGGTGCTCCGTTTGATGTGCATGGAAAGTCTATTTCAGAGACAGGGCAGCCTCTCGGAGACAAACCTGTCTCTCCAGCAGGTTTTGTTGATGTTACATATTAGATTTAGGCCTTTTGAGCAGGTAGTGCATGAGGAGTTAGACTTCTGGATATGGAGCATCTCTAGTAGGGCAGGTCCGAGATTGCCTTGTAGGCAAGACACAGATCACTCCTGAGCAATCTGGCAATCTGTACAATACCGAATAGAGTGACAGTGAATTGAGCCTGTCTGCATAGGACAGGTGTTGGAGGCCATGGATTCTATTTGTGAGGTACTTCAGTGGCCTTTCCAATTGGTGCAGATGTCTGGAGAGGTACAACCCTAAATGGGGCATTATACTCAATTATTGGTCTATTGAGGGAGGAGTATAGAGAGGTAACCTTTTTTCTGCAATCCCTCTACTTATGAGAGGAGCCAAGTAAAAGGCTTTTCTAACCACTGCCTCTACAAGATGGTTGAATGTGAGGTTATCAGCTTGAGTGCCCAGGTCTCAGCACAGGTTGTGTGCTTAGGGGGTTGCCAGTGATGTGGTAATCAGTAGGGCTCATGTTTTTGCCGAATAGTACGATGATACATTTTTTTTTGCATTTAGCTTGAGGTCATGAGTTTGGCACCAGTCATTAGCTGCTGTGAGACCCTCTTGCAGTATGTTAACATCATTTGGGGAGTCAATGACAGCACCCAACTTACAGTAGCCTGCAATCTTGGTCAACCACAGGCCTTTCGTCTTTGCCTGGACCTCTGAGAAATATAGATGCCAAACAGTAGGGGTCCCAGGACAGATCTCTGGAGATCGCCCTAGTCTGCTATCAATGGTGGAGGTGCCTATTTTGACTTTTGAGAGTCCTGTTAGTGAGCCATTTGGCCACTCACCTGTTGAGATGGGGGATTAACACCAAGCGGTGTTAACTTTTCGATGATGCCCGAGTGGGGGATTGTGTCAAAGGCCTTGGCCAAGTCAAGGTAAGCTGTATGCACAGATTTTCCTTCATCCAGGGGCCTTGGCGACAGTCTCAAAGTCATCAACCAGGTTCAACAGGCAAGATCTGCCCTTGACTAATCCAAACTGGGGGGGGGGGGTCAAGTGCTTGGAGATTGCCTATGTCCTTGTTTGTGAGATCCATAATAATACACTCCATAGCTTTACAGATCAGACTTGTCAAGCTAATGGGGCAATAGTTTCCGGGGTCAGCAGTTGCACCACCTTTGTGCAAGGGGATGACAATGGCGGTTCTCCACTCTGCTGGAATGAAGCCAGTACTAAGCTGTGGTTAAATAGGGTGCTCAGTGGCAAAGCCAGTTCTTGCTGGAGATGGTGCAGAATACATCCGGGGATACTATCAGGTCCCATGGAAGCTATGTTCTTTCCCTTGTATAGGGCCTGTAACACTTGATCTACTGAGATGTGAAGTGCGGGACAAGGGCCTGGGGGAGGGGCATTGGGGTGATGTTTACACTGAACCTATCTGCTAGCAGGTTGGCCAAGTTAGCAGGATCAATGTATAATGTTACGTACTAATTTGGAACAAATCTGGGCTTTGCCATGGAGATTCCTGATGTAACTGAAGACTTTATGGTTTTCCTTTGTTATGGCGGCTAGTTTCAATTCATAATTGGCCTTGGGGGTTTTCACTAGTGATCTAATTTGCTTGTTGAGGCTAAGGAGGCTGTTTTTCCAATTTTTGGAATTTGTTCCCTTTTACCCTTGGACAACAGTTTCTTCCTTTTGTTGTAAATCCTGTTGACAGAGATGTCTAACCAACAGGTTTGTGCTTCCTTGAGGAGCAAGTTTTAGTTCTATAGGGTATGGCAGAGTCCATGCAGTTGTACAGGTACTTGTATACTGCACTGGCATGCTGTTCAGCATAGTTGTCTGCGTCCTGGAGGGGGAGGGTACGGTGGTGTGAAGCTACAGATAGCTTTTGAGAAGTTTTTTTAGCTTGATTATGGCTGTGGGGGGTTGGGTGGGATAGAAACTTCGAATGAGACAGTCCGATGATCTGATCTCACCAGGGAAGAACATACTATGTGAGTGGTGCAGCAGTCACCCATGTTGGTGAAAACCAAAGTCCAGAAAGACTTTGGGGGGGGGGTGAGACGAGCTGGTCTAGTGTGTTAGAAATGATGAAGTTGAGGAATCGTGCAAGAATAGTTCACCCAGTCTATAGTGGGGCAGCTGAAGTTACCAAGGATCGGGGTGTTAGGGGATACACCTTGATGGAGTCTAGTAGATCCAGGTAAGAGGAGTGGTTGTCGCGAGTCATAGAGGGGGTTCTCTAGCTGGCTATAACTTGGATGGGTGTCTTGCCAACTGACAGTTGTACCTGGAGTAGTTCCAGTGCATCATGCTGGAAAACCAGTCTGGAGGTATGCCTGTCCTTAATGAAGATAGACACTTCACCACCCTTAGTCTTCCCAACCTCATTTTGGGGTCAGAATATATGGAATGAGGTACAGCCTGGTAAGGCAGGGGTGCTCTTCGCAAATTTGTCCCGGGGGTTCCACCAGTCTCCCTCATTGACAGGTGCTGACTGAGGTTTCTTTCTGGGGATAAACTCTTGGCTAGGCTTGCAAGGGCCCCAGGGCCATTAGCCTAGTAACCTCTTATGATCCTATGACCCAAACCCTGAGACAAATGAGTTGACCTACTGCATTATTATGCATCTTTAGCAACATATAAAAATGTGGATCCCTACTGTTTTGTATTATATCAGGATTGAATGACTATTTAAATTACATTAAAAGAAATTCTTTTTAATTTAATTGATGTCAATATATTAAAAGATATTTAACTGGTTGATTCCAGCAACATGATTATTTCATACTGAAGAAGGCAAATGCCAAAACCGGTATCTGTCCAAACTAGATGAAACAAACATCTAAAAATGTATTATTGTGCTTTTCTGTGTTGTCTTCTTGGTTTTCTCACCATGTTAAGCCTAGCCAATTTCCCTTTTAGTGCTTGAATTAACCTAGCCCCCATTTGGTGTTAGACTGGCTTTAACCCACCCCACGGTTGATAATACTGTAGCCCTAATGACAATACCTGGGAATCATAACAGATAATCGGAGGGGATCCATGTGAAGGATAAGGCATTTCAGGAGCTACTTTTATCTATTAGTAGTGCGGGGACAGTCCTCGGGTAAAATTTGTATTACCCACCCATAGATCCAAGTTGTTCTTGAATATAAAAAAAAGAAGGAGATTTATTTAATGTTGGTGGGAAGTCAGAGATATACCTGTCTCTCCAAACTCTTCTGTTGATGTTGCAGAAGTTTAAATTCCTGGACTGAACATTTCTATTGCCAAGGATCTAAACCTTTTCTGGAAGATAAAAAAAATAAATAAATTTACAGGAAAAATTGGCGAGTACCATGAGAACCAGCCAACCTGAAGACTCTAATCTCCGAATTTTCATACTCTGAAAATCCTTCAAGCAAAAATGACTTTTGTTTCCTGATCATGATTAAGGAAAGCAAACAGGAAAAAGTTTAGTGTCTCCCCAACTTTCTTCAAAAATGGCTCCGTGACAAATATGCTGCAGTTGGCAAAGATGTAAGATACTGCTTGCAATCATTCAGGATTTACTGCAAACATTAAAAAGCATTCAATTGGACAACTCATAGGCAACTGCTAACTGTCCAAGCTAAATAACCAGGAGAGAATAAGACAGTTATCAGACACATGGTATTTGCCTTGAGGGGAATCACAACTTAAAGCTACTACTTCCTGGACTGAGTCAGGATTTGGGGGCATATCATCAGCTAGAAGCATGAGGACACAAAAGCAAACTTAATTCCAGCCAGCTGATTTCAGGCCTCTTGAATTCATGTCTGGAACTGCAGTAATACTGGGAATTTAGCTCTCAATTGAACTAAAGTGAGTAGGACTCATTTCAGTACTAAAATTAGATCACTACCCCAGTGATGGAGGACACCACTGCAGGTAGCAGAGAGGTTATCGTCACCAACTTTTCATAAGCAACTAGAACATGTGGCTGATGTTGCAGATGCAGAGTGGATACTCTGTCCACATTACAAACTGGTAGTCCATTGGTTGGATAAAGATTAAGCATCTGTAACATTGACAAGACAGGCTGGTGGTCAGTTTTTCTGCACCAGCACTGCAGTGATTAAGAATTCACTCTCAGAGATACTGTGAAAAGCTCACATTTGCAGACTGGATCACTAATTTGCAATGAAGCCTGAGCAATAAAGATGGCTACCAGGAAGTCAAGGCAGTGCCAGTGCAGATGCTGATGTTGACCAATTGTTCAGCTGTGGGATAATGGCTTGTAAGCCCAAAAACCCAAGTATGAAGCCATCAAAAACACCTAATAGTAATTGTTGATTGTAGCAACATTTGAATTTTAGTAGGAATGCCAGTGATAGCTAATTTTAAAACAAAATATTCCAGGAGGACAATAAATTAGCATAAAAGAAAAATGAAGGTCGGCGCTAAAAACAAACAAACAATCTCCTAACATCATAATGCCTTTAAGCAGGTAAATAACTCCTCCCTTTCTGTATAATCAGCGTCTTTTCTGAACTATTTTATCTGGGGTGGTGCACTGATCAGCAAGGATCAAAATAGTCATGAAAGTGCTCATAATCAAATAACCTTATAAAAACATATCAAAAATGGTAAGAGACAACACACACATTATACCAAGTGTCTGATAAATGCTAACAAAAGTCTGGCAAAACATCAAATGCATACAGTTAGAGGCAGTCAGTACAACACTTACATACCTTTGAGGTCACTAAGAAAGAAAAAAAAATTCCCTTCATGAAACTGAACTGAATAAACCAAGCTTTCAAGCAACTAGTAGCGCCATCTTTGAATTGCTCCTATCTATCCCCTCAACACACTTTAAACAGACAACGTCCACGTGGATACACCAAGTAATCTTTTGGCTATTGTATAATTATGTTTAAACATGCCATAAGTGTTAGTTGAATAATATTCTGAAGTTTATTCTACTGTAAATGCTACCGTTGCAGTTCCTGGATCATTACCATTGCTGGAAGTGCTCATTGTAAAATGGGACAATGTATTCGACTGAAAATGGAACTGTTAGCATTCTTGTATTACTTCTGTTAACTGTGCACAGCTTCGGCTGTATTCTACCTGGGTAGCTTGTACTGTAAATGTGGAGTTTGTGGTGTTGGCATACTCCAAGCTAGACACATATCCAGCCTCCAATTCATAGTAAGCCCTCGTAGCTACTGGTTAATCTAAAGGTGTAGCGCTCTTTTCATAATCTGCAGTACTATAAAACTTGTCGCCCTGGTGACACTACATTGCTTGCTACAATGCTTTTATAGGTAGTAGTCATGATCACGTAGTGCCTAGTGTGTCTACCTTATATTTGTATTAGTGCTCTGTTTAGAGGAGCTTTAGCGAGCTTTGCCTCCTGTGCCTAATGAGCCGGAGTTACAGGATTTAGCCTACTGCTTTGCCCCAGAGACAGTAATCAGTTAAACGTCTTTGTTAAGTGCCTGCAATAATGTGCTCTGACTCCATACTACTGTGCTGGTAATAGAATTAGCGCACTACATCAGAAACCAGTTTAATTGGTCTCTAACGCTTAAAGCAAGTAACTACTGAGTGCTTAAAAGAATGGAGCTACTGGGCCGGTGATAGAATTAGTGTTCTATATCAGAAATTGTTTTAACTGATCTCTAGTGCCTTAAACGAAAAGAGTGTCTATAACAAAAGAACAGAGCTACAGTGCCAGTGATAGAATTAATTCCCTTTGTCAGATATTGGTTTATCCGGTCTCTAGTGACTATAACAAGAAACTACTGAGTGCTTAAAAAAAAAACGGTGCTACAGGATTGGTTAGTGGCTAAACTGCTCTGACCTGGTAAAGAATCAGCACTATAACTCTGAAACTGTATTATACTGTCTCTAGGACCTAAACAGACAAAACTAATGAGTTAAGACTTTAAAGTAACTTGCATTAGAGAGTGTAGTTTTTGGGGCTATTTAACCAAACACCTTTGGGTTTTGTTTTCTAATAATACCAGCTGTTTATTGACTAAAAAGTCAATTCTGCTAAGCCTAGTGCCTGCTATCTTAACCATAAGCATGACTGTTTTGTTCTGTTCCTGAACTGAATTCCTATTTATGAGATGTTTTTAAAGTGTCTGACCTAAGGATATCGGATTCTTCTACCTAACCCACTCCGCTAACTCTCTCCCCTGTTTCTGCACCCTAACTCTGAATCCCAGACCAAGGCTCTGTTAATTTTCTGCCAGAACAGGAACCTTACATACCTATACCGAAAAAGCATATCTCAGGATACTGGAAAAAAAGTATGATTAATCACCCCCCTCTAATTGTGTTATTATTAAATCTAAACTCCTTTCTGTACACATTTATCTTATTCCTCTCTGGAATACAGGTACCTGCACCTAGTGTGAGCATAGTAATACCGAAATCGAGGCCCTATACTGACACCTGCGCCCCTCTCTTAACCACACCTTAGCTATCTCTCTGTCCCATAAAATACTACCTAGCCAACTCCCTGTAACTCAACTGAAAACTCATTTAATTTTGCCGAAATCCGAAATCCTGACCCATTCTGGCTTAGGGCTGACTGACAGTTTTTTTTTTTTAATTCAGCAGCTACTCGGGAGGGCCCCGCTCTGTTAACCCTCGCCATGCTCGGGCTCACTTCACTCTCTGTTCACCCTCGACATGCTCGGGCTCACTTCACTCTCCTCCCACCCCCATTCCCACTCCACATATCATTTCCTTTATACTTCTCCACCTTAACCGCACCACCGATTACCCCTACTTCCTTACTACACACCTCTTCCCCTCCTACCTACTCCATTACTACACATCTCTTCCCCTCCTACCTACTTCCTTACTACACACCTCTTCCCCTACAGCACCCTCCCACACTCCCCTCCCCCCTGTCTACACATACTCTGCCTTTACATCATGCCTTACAAACCATATACACTACTCCTGATCCCAATACTCTGCATTCTCTACCTCCTCACTTGCTATCACACACATCTACTCCCACCCTACTTCCAACCAACAAACTGGACTCTAAATCCTAATACTAAACATCAGGCTCCTCTGCACACCTGTCCTTCCTTCTGAACTATTACTACTCTACTTCCTAAAATAAAATTATTTCCCCCTCTCCCAACCTCTTCTAATCAGAAAAAAATAAGTCTCCCTACTTAAACATTTAGTTTACTTCAAACCACTACTTCTATCAGGTGACATCCATCCTAACCCAGGCCCCTCTCACCCTACCCCGAGCAATAATCCTCCAGTACAAAACTCAACAAACCTCACTCCCTCCAAAAAGCAAACATCTTTCTGCTCTATCAACCTTAGAAGTGTAGTAAATAAAATTCAAGACCTCCATAGCTGGTTAGCCAACTATACACCTGACATAGTTACCCTAACAGAAACATGGCTGAAACCACACATTCAAAATAGTGAAATTACCCCACCTGGCTATAACATCCTTAGACTTGACAGAAAGGGGTGGAGGGGTAGCCATTTTATAGCGTGATCACCTCTCTATAACTAGTCCAGTCTTCCCCCTACCATCTTTCTCTACTGCTGAACTCCTACTTGCAAATGTAAAACTTAACAACTTTACCACCATTACTGTTGTTGCTATTTATATCCCCCCTGGAGACAATCTTAACATACTTGAAACTTTCTATCCCACCTCTCTCTGACCATCCACAAGGACACCATCATACTAGGGGACATAAACATAGATTAGCTCTCAATTCAATCTCCAAATACAACCTCCTGTATCAACCTACATGGATTTGAACAACTAATCATAACCCATACCCATATTAACAAAACACACCTTCTACAGTCTCTTCTGGACTGGATTTTGGTGTCTCACCCCAAGAACTACCATAACCCTAGCATTCTACCAAATGCCCTTAGCGGCCACTGCCCTATCTCAGCAACCAGACATACTCACCATTTTACCAGACCTTTCAAGTTTATCACTTCACGTAAAACCTCTTCATTCAAATCAGACTATTTCACTGACAAACTCTCTAGAATAAACTGGTCCCATCTCACCACTCTTCCCTTAGATGAAGCTGTACACTCTTTCACCTCCACCTTACTTAAGATCATTGATTCCCTTACCTTACTTAAGATCCTTTATTCCCTTGCTCCTCTCTGCACAATAAGAATCAAAACTAACTCTCCTCCTTGGCTGACCAAATCTACTCGTACCCTGATGAAAAACGTGATAGGATATGGAAATTATGGACTAAAACTAAGACCCCTTCTCTCCTACAGACCTATAAAGAACTTAGGAATCAAGTAAAGAAAATTAACAAAGGCTAACTTCTATGCAAATCCTCCCACAAACCTAAAATCTGACCCAAATAAATTCTGAAACTAATCAACCATATACTACATCCAGGAAACCCTTCCCCCCTCCTAACCCATGCCCAAATAAAACTGCAGAAGAAACTGCCACTACTTTTAACAACCACTTTATTCACTCAGTAACTACCATTATAAATGCTCTTCCCACTAGGAAAAACACCAACAACTCCACAACCCTACACCCCCCATCCTTCTAACTCCTTTTCCCTGAAATCTGTCTCAGCTAACTATATTAAATCCCTACTCTCTGAACTCAAACCTTGCTCCCCCTCAGCTGACAACCTTCCTTCCTATTTCCTACAGATTGCAGCTGAACCCCTAGCCTATCCGGTTTCCATCCTGATTAACTGATCCATCTTAGAATCATATGTCCCACCAATATGGAAAACATTCTTCACATTACCTATACACAAAGGCTGAAAATCTTCTGACATATCAAACTTCAGGCCAACTGCCATGCTGTCTCCCCTCTCTAAGATTCTAGAGAAATGCATTCACAAGCAGATAATGCAATACCTTCTACATGAGAACCTTCTAAAACACACAACACAATCTCCGTCCCAAGCACAGTACTACAACTGCACTAATTTTCCTTATCAATACTGTATCACTGGCCAGTGACAATAAAACTAGTCAAGTCTGTTCCTCGACCTCTCCAAAGCCTTTGACACCATCTCCCATCCCCTCCTCTTGGACAAACTCTCCCAGTTAAAATTCTCTCCTCCCACCATATCCTGGTTTTCTAGCCATCTCTCAAACCGCCAGCAAGCTGTAAAATGGCAATCTGCACTATCCCTCCCTCATGGTCCCTATGGGAGTCCCCCAAGGATCCATCCTTGGGCCACTGCTCTTTAATATTTTCACTAACCTACTTTACACCTCTTGTCCCCACTCTACACTTGTACAATATGCTGACAATTTTACTGTCATCACTATTGCAGGCAACCCAAATGACCTACACTTTACTACCCAAGCATCCTTCAATACCATTGAGACATGGCTTTGTGACAACAAACTAATTCTCAACCCTAAGAAAACTAAGCTTCTACGCTTCCTCCCCAAAAACCTTACCAACCTCAAAGCTACTTTATCCATCCTATCAAGCAATAACACTACTATTTCTGCTGAACCCAGTACTAAACTGCTAGGAGACATAACAGATGACCAGCTTAGACATAACAGATGACCAGCTTAAATTTGATCTCCAAGTCACTAATGCGATCAAAAAGACTCCAGAAACTTGGACTCCTTTATCGTAACAAGACACATTTAACCAACAGAGCCAGAATAACTCTCTCCCATGCATTTCTTCTTCCCACCCTTCTTTACAGCTGTCAATTATTCACAAACCTTAACACCACACTCCCAACCCCTTGAGAATATTGGACCTGTTGATTTTCCGTATGATTCATTCTAAATGTTATCTTATAACTTTTGGCTAGTTGCAAATATGAATTCTGAATTGTTGTATGTAAAAAATATGTAAACTCACTGTTGGCTAGTTGCAAGTATGAATTCTGAATTGTTGTATGTAAAAATATATAAACTCACAGTGGCGCTTTTCTCCCCGGGTCTCCACTGAAAACGAGCCAAATGCTCAGTTGGACTAACCCGGTCAACAAATGTAAAATAAATAAATACCAAATAAGTTTACACACAGTCCTTCAGGTAATACAAAGCACAGAAGACTAAACATTAAACATTAAAGGATGCCACTCAAGTGGCATACAGAAATAAAGCCCCCGATGATGACTTAGTCGAGCCAGATGCAATTACTGGCCTGGGAAACTGATGAACAGCAAGGAGAGATGGGAATTTCCATCCCTGAGAAGGTGAGTATTCCTGGGGGTTTCTCTAGCAATGCTGTCTGGTGGAGGCAGGGGACATTACTAGCAGGAGTTGTGGGTGTGGACATGGCTGAGCTGCCGCAGCAGTGAGATGGCGTTCCACATGTCCCCATTGCACTCCCACCCTTGACCTTCACCACGAGAACACTGATGGAGGGTGAAAAAGGGTAGTAAAAAACTTTCCTCAGCTTGGCACAGAACAGCATGACCTTACAGGACATTCGTAAACACCACAGTGGCCCTGGCTTCACCAAAGCACGATTGGAAACAAGTGAAGTGCTGGAAAAGCTAGCGAAGGATGTGGGGCACTGGGATAGCAGTCAGTATAACAGAAGGGAAGAAAAGGGCACGCTTTACAAATTAAAATCAAGCACACATATGAACTAATGACATTTAGCACAACAGACAATTCACCTCAGGAAGACATTTACCTTACTGCATTAGCCAGTGTGTTATATGTAATAACACTTAAATGCAATCTGAAAATCGTTTTTGCAAATGTGGTATATTTGGTCTGGTGCATGTAGCTCTTTCAGTAAAAGGCTAACATAAAACACAGAATGTGAACATTTATGAGATACTGCCAGTAATACTTGCTAATGCACTGGCCATGCACTATGCTGAGGCAAGGGACTTAAAATCTTTTCAGGGATAACAGGTAATCCAGAGCCTTGGATGGCAACAACACAGGCAGGATACTGAAGGGAGAGTTGTACAGTGGAGGCCAGATTCAAATGTTGATGGTTTTAAGAGGAATTAGAAAGGATAAACATCCATCCACAACCCCTTTTCCTCCATTTTTGAACGTGGGGAAGGGGTGTCACTTCAACAGTGACAATCATCTAGAGCCAAGGTTTACACAGTTGGGTGGCTAGCCCTGCCATGGTAGTTCTTCCACACCACACACTCGCATGTGCACACACACTTATGGCCAATTTAGAGTATCTAATCCACCCACTGCATGTCTTACATAAAAAAAAAGTTGCAATCATAACTTATGCAATCACCACAACTTTTTAACCTCGGAGTAAAATAACAGTCTATTTTTGCTGGATGGTTAAATTTTGGTCAAAATAAAAAAGTAACAATGCAACAGAAAGAAAAGAATGTATGGGGCACACAATGGTGAAAAAGGTAAACGTTAACAGAAACGTACCATGTACAAAAACAAAATGTCCTTCAACTGACATTCTGAAACTAAAGTTAAAAGGAGTTAGAAGGTATAATTTAGACTATGTATAAAAAGTATGGTATTAAGGCCAATAAAACCACAAAAAAACCATTGCATGTAAGCTGAAGTGATGCCCAGGGGTGTTTCACAATAATGTTGCACATATTAAGCTTTTATCAGTATCCTTTCAGTTTTTCCCAATGGGATCACTTTCTGGGATAAAACAAAGCCTATAAAAGATGCAATGAGCTTAATATTAAAAAATACTCTCATTACAAAACTACATACTGAATTCACAAATACTGCATTCACTACAGGCTATAAAACACCAAACGCAAAAAGGCTAGCAGGCAAGGTTAGTTACTTCTAGGAGTACAAGATCAAGAGACAACCATAAACTTCTCAAAATTATAAGGCAATAAACAGGCTACTAAGCACTTGTCAGTTTGGATGGTAGTATGTGGAGCAGGACTAAAAGACCTACAGAAGAAAGCGTCCGTATCAAAGAAATCAGTCTCCTGACTACAGTTCCTGAAGGGCAACATCTAAGTCACCCGTCTGCTGCTTTGGCACTACATTACAATATTCTCTTGATACTGTCTGCATTCGGAAGGTTTTACTTATTGTGATTCACCTCACAAAATGAGACACACATCTTTTCATGGATATACTAACAATTCATACCTCTCAACAGTCCAGATTTTTGCCTCATTTTTGGTCTGATACCAACACTTATTTGCTGATCAACAAGGATTCTTTCATTTTTGACAATTTGCAGCTAGATTACTAACTATTTAGGGAATAACCATTCATCATATCATGTGTAATACTGGATTTACTCACTCCCTCTGTGACTGACCCACACAAACAAAGCACAAGTGGGTAAATAACAATAGCCAGTACCGCCACCTGACAAATGATGCTCACTGCTATTACAAACACAAGACATTTAACATGCTTCCTTTACCACTTCTTTGCACAAAAGCCAGTATGAGAATATACCAACAATTTTAGTACTATGACACTTTTTAATAAGGACATCCAGTACTAAAGATGTGTACATTGCTACTTGGGTCACTGTTTGTATGCATTTGGTAGCATTGCTACTACTGTAGCATGGAAGCTTTATAGACACTCCTAGTAAACAGGGTAATGTGCACTGTGTACAACAGAGATAATAAAAATAACTAGTAATAATGCCATTATGTCCAGATGTATGAGTAATGAAAAGGTTGAATGGGGTTTTCCACTTTCTGGTGAAATGCAGACAGCTGCAGGTAAACAATTGTGGGAGCTGATTTGTGCAAAGTTCTCCAAATTGCAGCTTGCAAATTGGGACTACACTAGGCCTTCTTCCCAAGCTGGACACAAGATGGGCAATCAAAAAACTCTTTCAGTCTGCCTGAAATCACTGTAGCGTCATAAAACAAATATATACAGATGTGGAGAGAATAGCCTTATAGTCTCTGCAACTGACTCTTCATAAATGTTAAGGGTTAATCCCCAGAAAGCAAACAATACAGCACTGCTACTTGCAACTGACTGAACTAAGATGATGTACAAACTCACTTAACTTCTAATTACAACTGCTTCTGTTTCACTTTTATGCATTACCACTGTCTCAGTATCAAGTATCACTATCAAGCAACAGAACATATCATAAAGGGTTTAAAGAAGGCATAAAAGAGGCAACATGGCCAATCTTGGCTAACTTTTTTTTTTCTTTTTTTAAAAGAGCATCTTTAAGACATCAGTGTGGAAAGCAAAGCTGTCTGGCAAGTGTACTGCAGTGCTGTGACATGATCCCCAATAGAACTCATTTTGACAGATGGACTATGTCACATAAGACTATGAGATAATGTCATTAAGTCTATCATGTGTAAATGTTTTATGAAGCAGTACGGTACAAAGAGGGGTGTGCACTGCACAGGCAGTACTGAAATACTTATGGAAAATAAGACAAGAGCCCAAAGGGCAAGTTCCTGTACCATGCACACCAGAGCAATTTTAGAACTGTACTGCCAATCATTAGCGGACCGGAGTTCCGCTGTGGCGACCCCTAACCGGGAAAAGCCGAAAGACCCAAACATTCTGATATAAAAAGTAGTATTTACATACGCTTCTGAAATATTTTCTGTCTGAAGATTAAAAAGCTGCACCATTCATAATTATGTCTAAAGAAATGGGCAGTTCTGAAGTTTTACATCAAAATACCAGGAATTACTACAAAATGTGTGCAGAGGGATAAAAGCCTGCATCTTCTAGCAGTGACTGCAGAAGTCTCAGATGCAGAAAGGAGCGAGTTAGGTGGAAGGGAATGATCCCCCTACTAGAGTGATAGTCTGGTGTTAGGACTCTTGACTCTAAAGAAATGGGTTCAGGAGGTTCTCATCTCTGGGAAAGAATGAGTCATGAGGCTCTTGCACTAGCAGGGAAATAATGAGCCAAATCTCACTTCAGGAGGGCAAGTTTCTGCAATTACCTGCTTAATTACAGGAGTCCTGGGGGAACGATAGCCAGTCCAGGCACATTTTGTGCAAAGCATTGTTCTGCCCCGAATAGGGCACCACCCCAAGGATGTGCACACAAGCATGCCTTAATGTGTGCACAACCTCGCACAAATTAGGAGGATCGACAGCACACGTCTTTGGATGTACTACAAAATTAGATCACCCTACAAAAAACATACGGCACAAAAGGCACCCAGCCTAGATCCAAACCAGAGAACCAACAACTGTAAAATCAGAGCTTCCATGTTTGTCATCCAAAAACCAAATGTTTTCTGGCCATTATTAGGCCTACAGAAAAAAATGAATATGGAATTACACCTTTTCAAAACTTACAGTAGAAGGAAACAGACTTGAAAGAAGCTAGACAGATACAGGCAAAGTTGAAATAAAGATATGTAAAATGTTAGACTTCATATTTACACCACTCTTTCCCTAAGCAGGAAGACAGTATTGTCCTAAATGCACTGACAATTATTTAGTGTGAAAGGTATGCATCCCTACACTCACCCAAACATTTATTCAAGAGATCCTGAACTAGTTATCTGCACAGCAGAGTGGCTCTGAAAATGTGCTTCATCTACACTTTAAATTTAAATACTTTAGTGGTTTCAGTTGATCAGATAAACAAAACATTTACTTTAACATTAGCAAACTTTACTCTTCCCTCCAAAAGTAGGATTTAATGTCTGGTATTTCCAGTCTTTCACACTTTCTAGAAGCACTTTTTTATTCCAGGTTTAGAAACATTTAGTCTCAAAATCAGAAATATTCTAATGTGCTGCAGAACAGTGCTAAAAAAAGAAATCTCATTTTTAAGTACTATCAAACTTAAAAACAGGCATTTAAAATAAAGAAAATAAGGAATCAAAACCAAAAACTTTTTTGCAATTCAGACATTTGACAGTGTTTGGAAACAAAGGTCAGACACATTTTTAAACGTCTTCAGCATCTGCCAGACTGAGTGAGACAGGAACAGAAGTCTCTTGTTTTTTTTTTTTTTTTCTTGCATCAGCTGACTTGGCTTGTTAAAAAGGCCTACAGCAAGAAGGTTATGCTAGCCATTCCAAAATCAGGCATGCATCTGTCAGTATCTGTCTGGAACATAAGCACTGCGCCCTTACAAATGCTGCCTTTTCTCTGTGACTGGACCAAGCCTGAGCTTTTGCAACACAACACAGTTGTAAAAAAAAACTGGATGCAAGGCCCGTCAGGCCTGTTCTCACTAACGTTCTGGGACTGTAACATGAGAATGTATTTTTTCAATGTGATTTACTCAGATTTCTAAAGCACTGATGCCTTTTGTGGACTGCCTCAACTAGTTCTCAAAGACGTGTATCCTGAAGTAAGTATATTTACAATATTACGTGAAGGTTGACTTTCACAATATATTTTAAGCACATCTACTGCATGAAATATAAGTCTTAGAATGCCATAGTGTACACTGCAGTTTAATAAAAGTGCAAAGCATTAATTTAAACCAATGAAGAGCTGACATGGACTTTTGCTACTATCTCTTACTAAAAGTCACAATATTTTGTGCACCTTAACCATATTTCTACACTTTTTTTGGCAAAGTAATGCATCATCCCTTAAAATAAGGTTTCTGTTTAAAAGCTAACACAATTCCTCCTCGCACTTTCAGCATATTCACAGTAAACAGATTTTACCTAAATTCAGGATAATCCACACAAGACAGAATCATCTTCCTACTGTTGTCTAAAAGTGCTACTAAGATGCATTCCTCTCTAGATGGGAGTTCTACACACTGACATTACAGTAGCAGACACTTTACTGGTGCTTAATCAGCAAACACTGCTTAACAGACTAGGCTTCAACACCATCTATGAAAGTATCAGATCCTGGAAAAAAAATGACCTGGGCAGTCTACAGCCCCCAAAGGCAAGTATGCCTTTCAAGATCTTGATTTCCTGAAATTTTTCAGACAAAAATGGATGTAGTAATTCAAAACAACCTGTAAACACCTTACAAAAGTTTTAAAATATTTAAAACAAGTCACCAGTGTAACAACAGTCAAAGCCATCTTTAACATAATCAAAACAACAGTCAAAGCCATCTTTAACAATCAAAAATGTTCTTGAAACTATGTTACATCATGCTGACAGAGTACAGTTAAATGAATGACCTGATGGAATGGTAAAAGTGTACAGTAGTGTCGCAGCAACATTTTACCTAGAATGTGGTTTAACAATTGTCACAGACAATAAGCAGTAGACTGTGTTTTCTCAACTGTCCTAAATGACCCAGTAGTTCATGTATACATAAGGTGTCAGCTTGTGTGCTCGAGGTGTCATAAATAAACACAAGTGAGATGAGAAAAATCCATAGAACCACCTAGTACACAGATTTCATGGTTGCAAAGGCAAATTAACCTTCTAACCTTCAGCACAGCAAGTCAAAAAATATCCCTTCTTTACAGTAATCCTTTACCAAATGATCTGGCTGCCTGGTTTATACTATCTAAGCAGTACAAGCGTAGAATAGGGAAACAGTTGCAAAAATCCAGATATTTTTCAAAGTTCTGCCTTCTTATTGCCAGTTAAAGAAACTGCTACAAACAAGCTACAAAGTTAAACTGCAATGTCACTTTTTCTCCCTTTTACATTTTGCAAAATCTGCCACTGCACATCACAACAGAACTGATTTCACTTTCAATTTCTTTAGTGCAAAGATATTTATAGGTTTTAAATGACACACAGATGTACATACACCTTCACAGTAAACATCTTGCTCTGTCAAGGAGTTTAACTGATACTTTTCAGTCTGTTCATACAGAAGTTAAAAGTTCCAAAGATTGCACTAAACAGCAAAAAAGGCACATACTTTCTCTGGACATAAAATAGCAAGACTCATTATGACATTTACAATATTAGATGGGAAGATAATGCACGGAGAAAAGATTTCAAAGTTACAAAAGAAAATAATACACACACTGAAGCAAAAAAAAAAAAAGTCCCAGTGGTTGTTGTTAAATGAAAACGATTTTATAACACTGCTGACACAAGACATCTTATGCATCAGCACATCATGTCTCTTTAAATAAGGGCTGCCTATAAGAGAAGGCAAGCAGACAGGGTAATCTCTGAGAAAGGTCACACAGACATACCTACTAGCACAACCGTCTCTCCTGTATAAAAGCTATGCAGTGATTGCTTACTGTGCAGCAGAACTGGTAAAAAGTTCAAGATGATCAAACTCAGCAAAAACCAGGTCCTTAGTACAGTGTCCTTAAATCCAGCAGAACAAGTTTGAAAAAACGTAGCACCCACCTTTCTTAGCTTTCGCTAAGTTCTTCTTGATCTGGTGACTGGTTCTCTCTTCCTCAATAGCAGCTGCTATCTCTGGGTTGTCTTCCCCATTGTACCACACTAACAGTTCTTCTCCAGGGTTGATTGGCTGTAAGGAAAGGAAAGACTAACTCAACACCAATGAAAAGGGAGGTTGTTAGCTACAGACAGAAAAGCAGGCCCTGGGCCAGAAGGCGTGGAGCTTGCGAAAGATTGCAAACAGCTGTACTCTGCACTAAGAACATTTTCCCTAACTGGAACTCAGTAACTAGGCAGGAAGGACTCTTTGACCCTCTTCTTGCTGTATTTGCAAAACACTGTTTCCTGAATGGCTGCGACAGTAATCCATCTGTAACAAAACCCTCTGCTGGAAGGAGGACTAATTAGTATTAACATAATGAATATTAACGTATGCTTTAAAGAGACATCTCAGCCTGACTCCTGCAACTGATGTTTTTAATACTGGATGGGAATCCACTTTGGCACGGTTTGTTTGCATAACAAGCAGCCTATATAACTGTTCAGCAGCCCACACAAATGTTCAATGAGGAAGTATTCCATTTAGTGCACATCTGTCTCAACAAGGACCAAGTTCAAGAAACAGCGAAATAAAATTATACCCACCTTGTTTCAAAAAATATTTTGCAGAAAAAAAAATCTAACAGATGCCTCTATGTCTTCTACATAAGCAAAACTAACAGCCAAGTACATACGAATGCATATTGACTTACTGCTACATTCATATTACTGTTTGCACGTGTTTATTTTACTATATTTATTTTACTATAAGACACTCTGATCCCCTGGTGCAAGTCACATGACTAATGTTTACAGCATTTGTCTAAGAACATTTACTTTCATATTTGTACACTCAATTTTGATGTCATGTGGATCAGTGTCTCTCCCCCCACCCCTGCACCAGATATCTACATTTACATTCTAGTACTGATACTACACTGCAGAGAATATGTGTATGTGTGTAGGGGGAATGCATTCTAAAGTACCACACTTCAGAGACATATTAAAACACGTTCCCATCCTCATGCTCTGCTGGTAGTTCAGGTAGATGTTAAAAGATCTCATAATGCATGTTGAACAGTGGGAGGATGTTCACTCGGTGTTCTGGCTAAGTTTTCCTGAATCAGTATATATATATATATATATATATATATATATATATATATATATATATATATATAAACTTGTCTCATGCCTTTAGAAGGGCCATATGCCTACCAGAACCTAGTCAGTAAGCATTAAAAAAAACTTTATTTGTATTTATTTTATTTCTTTACCCTGTACATTCATTAGGCGCATGATTCTCTTTTTAGGGGTGACACAGGAACACAATTTGTAAATGCAAACTGAGGAAATCAAACCCAGAAATAAGTTTGTTAGTGAAGTATAACCTTAAATCACTGAGTTAAACTGTTAGGAGGATCATATAATGTTAATGAAATAAACTGATAACACATTTCCATTACCATAAGAAGTTACAAAATGTAAATTCTTCAGCATCATTCTCTACTGGCAGTAGCCATTATAAAAAGACGGTGATATTGTTAAGAATGAAAAACTACCATTCAACATGGTACACAAATATATCTGAAGGGCACAGTCACAATCTGGGTGCTCCTTACCACTCTACTTAGAAATTAACACTCCAGTTCTTCCTACTTTCACTTGCACACAGTAAATAAAAATATTAAAAGAATAAAAAAAAATATTTTCTTAAAGAAAAGACAGGCCTGTCAGTTTATAATCTCAATAATGCTCCATTCCAACAGTGGTGGGTATTATAATACTGAAGAGTGGAAAAGGCAAATTCCTTACAATAAACATTATAATATAGCAATAAAGAGGCAGTATCCTAACCTGAGATGTCATATCCTACTACTCAAGTCAAGCTGCATGTGTAAAACAGGTAAAAACTGTCATGGAAGCAAGGTATTTATTAATAACAAAAGTACATGTACATCGATCTGAGGAGAAAGCTCATTGTGTTTTATGAAAGGTAGAAAGCATTGTTACACAATACCAGATCAAAGATGGAGATGAACAGGGAGTCTTGGAAAGGAGAAGAATCTGAGATTTATGTAAATATACTATTACTGTCTAAATGTTTGTGATATGTGACATATAATGAAGTTTTGAGATATGTAATAAATTTTTTTTACTTTGAAAATGGACATGCATCCAGTCGGACTATCCCGGTTAACAAATGTAAAATAAAACAAAAAATAAAAATAAAATGATGAGAATGGATATTGAGACCATGTGTACAAATAACGGAAGCTGAGGAAAGGAAGCTTACATATCAAAAAGAGTGCTAATTCATTGAAATGTCACAAAAAAGCTTTTGATTGGAAAACATTAAATAATACAGCCCTCTGGTTGTTGAAAGACTGAAAACAATGCATACTTTGTTAATGACAATCTAAAGGAAAAAGAGGAAAAGGCCAAAGTAGTGACATGAAGTATGCATTCTACACGAAGAACATACACCTCTCTGCTGAGATCTAGGCAGGAAATGTGAAAGGGTTAGAGTGAAATGGAGAATTCAACCTTAGAGTGACTACATGTATACATAGAAAAAAAGAGTAGAAAGTAAAAAAGGGATCAAGCCTTAGATCAATGGATTATCAGCAGGGGAATGATATTTACATGGCTGGGCAGGAGTTAAGGAGGAATATCCTAAGTAAGAAGGTGCATTTCTCATTTGTACTGCAGTACCAAACAGCATAGTTCTCATTTTACTACTGCTGTTTGTGAGCACTCTGGAAGATAGCCATGAGGCTGTAGCGAAGAGGCCAGTACTGAAAAAAAAAGAGAAATGCAGTACAGTGATTTGCAGAGTCTGTACAAGCCATATTGTCAGCATGTAGTACTTTACTGGTGGCTCTGTGCAATTGATGGTTAGATTACTGATGATTAATGAAAAGAGAACGGAGCCTAGTACTGATCCTTTAGGTGCATCACAGAGAATGGGAGTCAAGAGATGGAAGAGCTGACAAGAACTAAAAATGAATGTTTGTCACTGCAGCTCGGAAAGCACACTGAATCAGTGTTGCACTGAATACCATATTTCAATACTTCCAGTGTTGAGAACAGTGCAGCTCACATAGTGAAATGCTCTGCATGCCTGCCCTGGTACATGGTATAAAATGTAGAGTTATGGCACAATGAACTGTGCACAAGGCAGACATCATGGTGCTTGCTACACAGTAGAAAATATTTGGATACATGCTCTGGAAGTTGTGCCAACAGAGAGCATTCAAGGATTTAGGCCAGGACAGAAAGAAGATCTGAGGCATGGACCCCACCTTGTTCCCCCATAACTTATATTGAAAGCAAGCTATAAGCAGTTAAAGACTTTGACTTTGCAAAGAGATCTGATTTTCAACCATAAACATCACATTAAAGACATGAATGGCATAGAAACTGCCTTTAAAGCAATCAAAAACTGATACACAATGCTATGGGAAGGAAAGTATAATTGGAAACCAAAAGCAAATAATACAGTAACCCTCAATTTCAAATTACTTCTCCTAGTAGAAGCATACAGACAGTTAACAGAAAAGGGCCCAAGATGAATTTATATAGGACCAGCTCACAAACGAAGAATGACTTTCAAAGATAACCCACTGCATACACACTAAACAGTAACAATCAAACCAAACAGGGATCATAAATAAAAAATCTCAGTGGATATTGCAGGCATGCAGTCAAGAAGCCATTGGTGATGGTGTCAAATGTGGCTTAAAGATCAAGGAAGGACAGTTATGAATAGCGGTGTTGATCCCTCACCACTAAAAGATCAATAACCACCTTACTGAGGGAGAAGTCATTACTGTGTTGGGTTTTGAATCTAGACTTGCATGATTGAGTAGCAGGAATAAAAAGAAAAGACTGATGCTAGATACAACATGCCTTCTCAATAACCCTGCAAATAAATGTCAGGCCAGAGACAGGGTAGATGCTTTCCAAACTTTGACTATCAAGAGATGCTTCAAGGACTGGAATGATAAAAGTCTCTGTCAACATGTTTGAAAAAGGTAACATCTTTAAAGTCTAAGACACATATGTACAGGTTGAAGAATAGCGAGACTGAATGTGAGGACTACATATATTAAGTCCGACACTGGGGTGTCTTAGAGTAGTTCCCTTTCTTCAAAGTCTGTCGATATCAGGTTTAGCATTCATAAGTAGTGGGGTGTGCAGGGGAAGGCTTGCTCCTTGCAAACAAAACAACCTAAAAGGAGAACAGCAATCGTCAATATTTTCTGTTTTCATGTAGATTCACACACACACACACACATATATATATATATATATATATATATATATAGGTCTACTTCATTTCACTGAAAACACACCACTGAAACTCATTTAATTGAAAACTCATTTCATTGAAAACTCATCTCACTGAAAATCAGTTGCCTGAGCACAAGTCACTGAAAGCTCACTTCACTGAAAACTCATTTGACTGAAACTCATTTTGTTGAAAGGTATATGCCCTGTTCCCCACTGTAGTGCGATCCTGGAGTTAGTATATATAGTAAGGGGGTGGGGGTGTAGCCCCCCCCCACCTATTTTAAACAATGGAAACCATAGACATGGTTACTTACCAGTTGAATGAATAACTCTTTCCAGAAGATAATATATACCCAAACTATGTGGGGGGATGTGCCCCCCACACCCCCTTACTATATATACTAACTCCAGGATCGCATTGTAGTGGGGAATAGGGCATATACCTTTCAACAAAATGAGTTTCAGTCAAAACAGTTTTCAATGAAGTGAGCTTTCAGTGAATTGCGCTTAGGCAACTGATTTTCAGTGAAATGAGTTTGCAATGAAATGAGTTTCACTGGTGTGTTTTCAGTGAACAAAGTAGACCCATATGTATGTGTGTGTGTGTGTGTATATATATATATATATATATATATATATATATATATATATATATATATATATATATATATATATATATATATATATATATACATACACGCGCACACAATTCTGGGACCGTATGAGTCTTGGAATTGCATCATGAAACCACCAAAAAACGTCAGAGTAGTCTAGAAAGGTAAAATGCCAAGGATATCAGAAAACAATACAAATAACATGGTAGGCCTGGACCTAGCCTACATATGGCTACTCATAGCAATGTCAGGTTCAAGACCACACAGTAACATGCATGATGAAACTCCAGTAAAAGTGCTAAAAACACCATGTGGAATCCAGAAGCAGAAGGTACCCAGAAGGTCCTTTTAAAAAAAATGCATATCCTGAACAACATATACACATAAACCTGTGAATTGAGATAACTAGCCAAACATGTAATTAATGTACAGAAAATAGAAGCGATCATGGAAATAATCAAGAAAATCCCAATAAATAAGGAAATGTTGGTCGAAATGATTGAATAACACACTCAGTTTTGAGTTCAATAAAATAGTTCTGCTGAAAGACAACTGATGCAAGTTTGTCTCACCAAGTAGTTCACCTGTTGCTAAAACAGCTTGTGTTAATGAACTACTTGTTCCAGAAGAAAGGATATTTGAGGGACATGATTTGCTTTCTGCAGTAACTGCAGAGTGATACATTCATTCCAGTCAGTCTGCTGACTGTTTGACCTTGCACCACTGGATGATTTTGTTCTTTACTAACAGTTACAAGATGTCTGGATACAAAACAAAAACAAAGGGGCAGCCACTTACCTCTTTTTGGGGAAAATACTCTCCAGAAGTGGCATAAGGATGTTTAACAGATGATGAAGGGCAGAAATGAGGACATCAGTGATACATGTGTCACTGTGAAATCTGTGTAAGCCAGACAAAGAGATCAAGGTGGAGATGTAACCAAAAGAAGACTGAAACAAATATAAAATAAATCAGGAGAAGAAAGGTTATTCACACTACATAAATATGCGATCTTTTCAAAGAGAAAAAAAATAACTATGCTGGCAAAGGTACTACTATGCTACTGATAAAAAAGACAGATATTAAATTATGATAATTTGTGACATTGCATTGTATTTTGTTCTCAGACTCCTAAGCTGTTCCTGAAGTTGAACAGGAACATTCAGTGTTGTACTTGACAAAGTCAACAAAATGTTTTTAGCAACTGTGCGAATGTACTTTATAGCTCCATTTCTATAGAAAACACACACACACCCTAATATCAGCTGTTTAAAAATTACTATTAGAAATATGTAACCTGACATAAACAGAGGCAAACCTGATGCTGTAGTAGACTTTATTTGCTTGTGTGCGCATGGCTGCCACTTTTTGAGAGCTTTTGCTAGCCGAAGAATAACATTTGACTATATACTGGATAGGGCATTACTTCCTGCTTCAGGCAAGAAATTAATAGTTTTTACCTATGTATCCCTATGCAAATAAAACTCTCCGACAAACTCAGCGGTTTTAAACCATTGCTTAAACAACATCTCAACCAATCCTCGTCCTGTACATGCTCATCAAAGGGTTAAAACTTTTTCATTGTACAATACTATCCAAATACACTCCATAAACATAATATTCTTAACCTCTTACTGAAATGACAAAACAATTTTTATTCATAACCGCTGCCTGTAGAGCACACTAAGTTGCCCATGTGCTTTCGTAACTTCCACCTCTGTAAAATCTTAGAACGTATATGTATACATGTAACTACTGTTTGTGTATAAATGTAAATAGACATATAACTACTCTATGTTTGACTGAAACCTAACAAAATGCAAGGTAAGCACACAGAGCTTTTCTTCGCAGGCATTCGCTGAAGATGGGTACAATGCAGTCTGATTTTCCCGGTAAACAAAGACAAATATCTTTCATGGTAAAGAAAACCACAGTAAAACAAATTTCATCCTGTGGCGCTGTTGCTTTATTATGGTTTGTGTTGTATAGTCAACGTTCTAATTAATGTTAAGTGATCTGGTCCAGCCTCTGTGGTCCTGTCTCACAGTCAGATACCTGGACATAGGCTTTACATTTGACCTTATAAAGGCAGACAGTTGTATGAAATGAACAGACAAGTGGGTTATCTTACAGAATTGCTTTGTATTTCTGAGGAAGACATAGTTTTTAGTGCCATAGTTTGTACTATATTTAAGAAGCACTGTCCTAGGAAAAGGAATTATGAGATGTGTGTGTGTGATGCAGGAAACATACTTTGTTTTCTGTGTAGCATTTTGAATTTTTCTTTGATTTATTCCTGCTGTCTGCCCTTTTTACTCATTAGGTTTATGTATTATTGTTAGTCTGACCACTGTGATTAAGCTGCTAATTAAATCTCTAGGTTAAGATATCTCCAGTTTCTAATATTAATTATACAGTAAGAGGTCATCAGTATTCAAAAACAAGCACAGACTAGACAGCTTAGCCAGCATACCTGTTGTAAATCGACCTGTACCAATAGAAAAAACGTCCAGCCGTTGAAGTACCATTGAGTGGCCAGACTTTTTGTTAGTGTATGTTGGGGGAACGGTGCAAAATACGAAAAAAATCAGGTACATTCTGCAAAACTAAAGAAAGAGAAATATACTTGATTTGCCTCGTGTCACTTTTAAAACCTTGATTTTTTTTAAACTAAAAAAAAAAAAAAGAAAAAAAAGCCATCTACAGAGATTCTCTTTTCTCAGTTAATTCTCCTTCACTGCACTAATGTACTTACTATGCAAGCATTGGAATGCAAGTCCCATACGCATACTCAGTACATAAGCCTACAGAAGAGAACATGGAAGAAGAATGAAGTGCCGTCATACATTATTTAAGAGAGGTACACAATTTCCTTCTTGAATAATGTCATTGTATAATAGCAATAATCTAGTCCTGTGTGTGGGTGTATCAGGATTTACCCACAGCTGGTTTCACCCTTGTGATCAAACCACACAAACCACAGCTAAATCCTGATATACCCACATCCAGTTGTGGATTACTGCTTAATTAATTACTGGGTGATAAAAACATTACCAAGTACATACATGAAAATGGGACAAAATGGAATATCACTGCTTTTTTTCTCACATAAACATGCTAAAATATTCAGAGCTACTGGGAAGATGTAAAAACTATCATGCATCATAAGCTCAAGTGAAACAATAGAATATCTACAGAATTCATACAAAATGTTATTTTCAAAATGTTACCATATTTCAGCTGCACTGTATACACAACTTGTAACCCTGTGGAAAATGTGCTAAGCTTCACAGACTTGAGTGTAAAACCAGCCATTTAACTCCTTTTTAACAGGAGGCCAACTACTCCAGGATCTGGGTAACTATAGGCCCATAAGTCTTACCAGCCAGGAAAGAATCATCAAGGACATGATAAATGAGGACATGGGTAACCTGAAAATGATGGACCAATCAAAGTTCAGCTTTGTTAAAGGAAGGTCATGCCTATTAAATCTGGTAGACGTTTTTGAGAGGGTCATCAAAGCATTGGATGAAGGTAAGACTGTGCACACAGCTTACCTCGACCTGGCTAAGGCCTTTGATACAACACCCCACTCAGGCATTAAAGACAAGCTCACTTCTTTAGGTATAAATCCATTTAACATCCTCCTGATAGCAAACTGGCTCACTGAGAGGAACCAGGAGGTCAAAAAAGGTGAGGTTACCTCCACCAACAGGCCAGTCACTAGCGGATTCCCCCAGGGCTTGGTATTGGGCCAGCTATTTCTCTGAAATTGAAGCAAATGCTGAAGGTATATGGCTGAGTAAGTCTGCAGATGACTGCAAGCTGGGGTTATCATCAACTCCCCTACAGACACTAGTATTCTTCAAGGTCTATCTCTGACTAACAAATGTCGCCAAAGCCATGGTCTTAAGCTCAATGCTAAGAAATGCATAACTGTACCCTTTGGGAACTCAACCATTCCAGCTAATTACCACGTTGGTAATACACCACTAAGAGTCATCCCAGTAGTCCAGGATCTGGGTACCCCCGTAGACAGTAGTCTTAGCTTCGTCCACCATGTGGTCACAGTGGTGAGGAAGTCCTTTTATGTTGCGCAGCTTATAAGTAAGGGCATGGCATCTAGGTCCAAAGAGGTCATTATCACTCTGTACTCCGCCCTTATCAGACCAATCATAGAGTACATTGCTCCCTTTGGTATGTACCTGAACAGGCATATGCAACAACTAGAGTGACCTCAAAGGTTCCTTATAAAAAGAACAGAAGGCGTAACAAACCTGCCTTATGAAGAGTGCCTTAAACCCTTTTCCCTATACTCAGTCTCTTATAGATTGCTGAGGGATGATCTATGCCTGGATTACAAGGCATTTGCAAACCCCACACTTATGAATCTCCTACATATTCATAAATCAAATAGTACCAGAAATACAAGGTCTAGGACTGAATTTTGTCTGTAACTTAAACAGAACATTCTGGAGAGACAGATGTGTGTCCCAGAAACTGCCCCTCCTAAGGAACAGGCTTCCCATCCATGTGAAGCTGAATTTGTCTGTTACTAAATTTAAGCACAACTTAGACAAGTGGATGGGGAATAGGAAATTTACACCAGGCCTGGCACCCATGTATCTTATGGATAGAGGGAGCTTATAAATGCTAAATGCCTGGCCCTCAATGTGCTATTTGGATGCAGGACATTATTCTTTCGGGAAAACTTGGCTAGGCTTAGAAAAGTATTCTGCAGACAGAAACAAGAGTATATAATGTTAAGGGAAAAGGTAATGCAGAGGCCACAGCATGAAGGCAGAGAAAACCAAAATTAATTATATGCTTAACCAACAGCTGAAATATACCTTTATGTATATAGAGAACATGTGGATTCTGATTCTCCCCCTGTATTACTTTTAGTTATCCCCCGCCTAGAAAAAGTGCCTGTGCCTCCCTAAATTTTGTTTTATCAAAAAAATACTAGTACCAACTGAGGTAATTAACTGAAGGCTTATCAAGGTGCAGTTATCAGGTAAAATAACAACACTCACATTTAACACATTATAATCACACATGGACATTTTTAAAAATTAAAAAAAGATACTAGACAGGAAGGAAATCTGTACGAAAAATAACAAACGATGAAAATAATTGTTTATATAGGAACACAGAAACAATACTAGGCAAGCAGTAACAGGGATTGTACAACGACCCCCCATTAATATTCCAAAACGTGCACACTGATTGGTCAGCGTGCACGTTGTAAATCAGAGTTAGAGTAATGGAAAAAGATCCGGTCGCCCAGACATTTTCCATTAGTATAACTTTTTTTACAGCAACGGAGAACGCAAGATCTCTGTTGCTTTTTACACACTGTCTCGCTATGTTAAATGAGTGTAACATAGCGAGACAGCTTTAAAAAAAGTAACTGAGATCTTCCTATCTCCATTGCTTTTTTTAAAGGTGTTTCGCTATGTTGAATGGGTTTAACATAGCAAAACAGCTTTAAAAAAAGCAACAGAGATTCTCTGTTGCTTTTTTTAAAACTGTCTCGCTATGTCCAACTCCTTTAACATAGCGAGACAGTTTGTAAAAAGCAACGGAGATCTTGCTTTCTCTGTTGCTTCCGCCCACAGCTCTAATGTACTGCATAAGCATACGCATGCGCAGTACATCAGAGCTGCCGCAGAATACCAGACAGCTGCGGAAGGGCAGCAAGGAGGCATTATACAATGCCATTATTTAAGAAAAGTAATTTTTTTTTCCTTAAATAATGTCATTGTATAATAGCAATAACCCACTTCTGGGTGTGGGTAATGCTGGATTTACCCATGGTTGTCTTTGTTTGGCTACTCGGGCTTCGCCCTCGTGATCAAACCACACCAACCGTGGGTAAATCCAGCTTTACCCACACCCAGCGTGGGTTATTGCTATATTATACAAGATACATAGATTCCAAAATGATTGGCCTGTCTAATCAGCGTGCCCATAGTAAATAGAATGTTCCTCATGAGAAGAAGTCCAACTATAGGAATTATCTCCACACTACT